>NC_053024.1:682822363-683122363 GCF_003073215.2 Triticum urartu
ACAATTAAGAAGAATTACATTGGAATTATGCCAAGTAGCACTCCACATCAAAAATTCTGCTTTTATCATTTACCTACTCGAGGACGAGTAGGAATTAAGCTTGGGGATGCTTGATACGTCTCCAACGTATCTATAATTTTTGATTGCTCCATGCTATATTATCTACTGTTTTGGACATATTGGGCTTTATTATTCACTTTTATATTATTTTTGGGACTAACCTATTAACCGGAGGCCCAGCTCAAAATTGCTGTTTTTTGCCTATTTCAGTGTTTCAAAGAAAAGGAATATCAAACGGAGTCGAAACGGAATGAAACCAACTGGAGAAGTTATTTTTGCAAGGAAAGCTACCGGAAAAACTTGGAGTGCACGTCAGGAAAGGAACGAGGGAGCCACGAGGCAAGGGCGCGCCCTCCACCCTTGTGGGCCCCTCGTGGCTCCCTTGACGTATATCTTTCACCCATATATACCCACGTACCCTAAAACTATCAAGGAGCACAATAGATCGGGAGTTACGCCGCCAGAAGCCTCCATAGCCACCAAAAGCCAATCTAGACCCGTTCCGGCACCCTACCGGAGGGGGGAATCCCTCTCCGGTGGCCATCTTCATCATCCCAGTGCTCTCCATGACGAGGAGGGAGTAGTTCTCCCTCGGGGCTGAGGGTATGTACCCGTAGCTATGTGTTTGATCTCTCTCTCTCTCTCTCTCTCTCTCTCGTGTTCTTGAGGTGATACGATCTTGATGTATCGCGAGCTTTGCTATTATATTTGGATCCTATGATGTTTCTCCCCCCTCTACTCTCTTGTAATGTATTGAGTTTTCCCTTTGAAGTTATCTTATCAGATTGAGTCTTTAAAGATTTGAAAACACTTGATGTATGTCTTGCCGTGTGTATCTGTGGTGACAATGGGATACCACGTGATTCACTTGATGTATGTTTTGGTGAGCAACTTGCGGGTTCTTCCCATGAACCTATGCATAGGGGTTGGCACACGTTTTCGTCGTGATTCTCCGATAGAAACTTTGGGGAACTCTTTGAGGTTCTATGCGTTGGTTGAATAGATGAATCTGAGATTGTGTGATGCATATCGTATAATCATACCCACGGATACTTGAGGTGACATTGGAGTATCTAGGTAACATTAGGGTTTTGGTTGATTTGTGTCTTAAGGTGTTATCCTAGTATGAACTCTAGGGTTGTTTGTGACACCTATAGGAATAGCCCAACTGATTGATTGGAAAGAATAACTTTGAGGTGGTTTCGTACCCTACCATAATCTCCTCGTTCGTTCTCCGCTATTATTGACTTTGGAGTGACTCTTTGTTGCATGTTGAGGGATAGTTATGTGATCCAATTATGTTATTATTGTTGAGGGAGCTTGCACTAGCGAAAGTATGAATCCTAGGCCTTGTTTCAACGCATTGCAATACCGTTTGTGCTCACTTTTATCATTAGTTAGCTTGCTGTTTTTATAATTTCAGATTAGAAAAACCTATATCTACTATCCATATACCACTTGTATCACCATCTCTTCGCCAAACTAGTGCACCTATACAATTTACCATTGTATTGGGTGTGTTGGGGACACAAGAGACTCTTTGTTATTTGGTTGCAGGGTTGCTTGAGAGAGACCATCTTCATCCTACGCCTCCTACGGATTGATAAACCTTAGGTCATCCACTTGAGGGAAATTTTCTACTGTCCTACAAACCTCTGCACTTGGAGGCCCAACAACGTCCACAAGAAGAAGGTTGTGTAGTAGAAATCAATCCATCGCGTGTAGACTTGAGTTCCTATTCAAGCTCCATGTTCCTAGTCATCAACTTCTTCAGATCTATCATGCTTGCACACATTTGGTTCTCCTGGCGACGAATGTGCTGGTTTAACTCCTGGATGAAGGCTGCAATGGATCTGTCCCGCCTGGTGCTGATCATCTCCCGTTGCTTATCTCGGCGCCCACATATCTGGAAGATGGTGTCCTTAAGATCCTTGTGATAGACTTCGCTGATGCGTCCCATGGCGATGTCAGCTGCCATGCTCTTTCCTAGACTCCAGGTTGGTGCATCAAAGGAAAACTTCCTCTATGGGTTCAGTAACTGGCGTGAATGTCCATCCTGGAACTTGAACTCGAATCATCCAACGCTCCTCTTCTGGTAAAGTGGCGGTGTAGGTCCCGGTGAAGCTTGGTATTCCGATGTTCAGGTGATACGTCTCCAACGTATATATAATTTTTGATTGCTCCATGCTATTATATTATCTATTTTGCATGTCAATGGGCTTTATTTTACACTTTTATATCATTTTTGGGACTAACCTACTAACCGGAGGCCCAGCCCAAATTGCTGTTTTTTTGTGTGCCTATTTTAGGGTTTTGCCGAAAAGGAATATCAAACGGAGTCCAAACGGAATGAAACCTTCGGGAACGTGATTTTCTCAACAAACGTGATCCAGGAGACTTGGAGTGGGCGTCAAGAAATAAACGAGGAAGCCACGAGGCATGGGGCGTGCCTACCCCCCTAGGCGAGACCTCCACCCTCGTGGGCCCTTGGTTGCTCCACCGACATACTTCTCCTCCTATATATATTCATGTACCCCCCAAACATCGAGGAGCACCACGAAAACCTAATTCCACCGCCGCAACCTTCTCTACCTGAGAGATCCCATCTCGGGGCCTTTTCCGGAGCTCTGCCGGAGGGGGCATTGATCACGGAGGGCCTCTACATCAACTTCACGGCCTCTCCGGTGATGTGTGAGTAGTTTACTTCAGACCTACGGGTCCATAGTTATTAGCTAGATGGCTTCTTCTCTCTCTTTGGATCTCAATACAAAGTTATCCTCGATCTTCTTGGAGATCTATTCAATGTAATATTCTTTTGCGGTGTGTTTGTCGAGATCCGATGAATTGTGGGTTTATGATCAAGTTTATCTATGAAAAATATTTGAATCTCCTGTAAATTCTTTTATGTATGATTGGTTTATCTTTGCAAGTCTCTTCGAATTATCAGTTTGGTTTGCCCTACTAGATTGATCTTTCTTGCAATGGGAGAAGTAGCTTTGGGTTCAATCTTGCGGTGCTCTATCCCAGTGACAGAAAGGCAAACGACACGTATTGTATTGTTGCCATCGAGGATAAAAAGATGGGTTTTATATCATATTGCATGAGTTTATCCCTCTACAGCATTACTTTGTTCTTATGAACTTAATACTCTAGATGCATGCTGGATAGCGGTCGATGTGTCGAGTAATAGTAGTAGATGCAGAATCGTTTCGGTCTACTTGTCGCGGATGTGATGCCTATATACATGATCATACCTAGATATTCTCATAATTATGCTCAATTTTATCAATTTCTCGACAGTAATTCGTTTATCCACCGTAATACTTATGCTCTTGAGAGAAGCCACCAGTGAAACATATGGCCCCCGGGACTATCTTCCATCATATTAATCTTCCAATACTTAGTTATTTCCTTTGCTGTTTATTTTACTTTGCATCTTTATTTTTCTTTATCATATAAATACGAAAAATATTATCTTATCATATCTATCAGATCTCACTCTCGTAAGTGACCGTGAAGGGATTGACAACCCCTTTATCGCGTTGGTTGTGAGGTTCTTATTTGTTTGTGTAGGTGCGTGGGACTTCAGAGTGATCTCCTACTGGATTGATACCTTGGTTCTCAAAAACCGAGGGAAATACTTACGCTACTTTGCTGCATCACCCTTTCCTCTTCAAGGGAAAACCAACACAGTGCTCAAGAGGTAGCAAGAAGGATTTCTGGCGCCGTTGCCGGGGAGATTCGCGCCAAGTCAAGTCAAGATCTGACTCCCGACAACGAGTCATTTCTGGCGCCGTTGCCAAGTCAAGACATACCAAGTACCCATCACAAACTCTTATCCCTCGCATTACATTATTTTCCATTTGCCTCTCGTTTTCCTCTCCCACACTCCACCCTTGCCGTTTTATTCGCCCTCTCCTTTTCCATTCGTCTCTTTTTCGCTTGCTTCTTGTTTGCTCGTGTGTTGGATTGCTTGCTTGTCACGATGGCTCAAGATAATACTAAATTGTGTGACTTTGCCAATACCAACAACAATGATTTTCTTAGCACTCCGATTGCTCCTCTTACCGATGCTGAATCTTGTGAAATTAATGTTGCTTTGTTGAATCTTGTCATGAAAGATCAATTCGCCGGCCTTCCTAGTGAAGATGCTGCTACCCATCTAAACAACTTCGTTGATTCGTGTGATATGCAAAAGAAGAAAGATGTGGACAATGATATTGTTAAATTGAAGCGATTTCCGTTTTTGCTTAGAGATCGTGCTAAAGCTTGGTTTTCGTCTTTGCCTAAAAATAGTATTGTTTCATGGAATAAGTGCAAAGATGCTTTTATCTCTAAGTATTTTCCTCCCGCTAAGATCATCTCTCTTAGAAACGATATTATGAATTTGAGCAACTTGATCATGAACATGTTGCACAATCTTGGGAGAGGATGAAATTAATGATACGTAATTGCCCTACACATGGTTTGAATCTTTGGATGATTATACAAAATTTTTATGCCGGATTGAATTTTTGCTTCTAGAAATCTTTTAGATTCGGCCGTGGGAGGCACTTTTATGGAAATCACTCTAGGAGAAGCTACTAAACTCCTAGATAATATTATGGTTAATTATTCTCAATGGCACACGGACAGATCTACTAATAAAAAAGTGCATGCAATTGAAGAGATTAATGTTTTGAGTGGAAATATGGATGAACTTATGAATTTTTTTCTAATAAGAGTGTTTACTCTGATCCTAATGATGTGCCTTTGTATACCTTTATTGAGAATAATAATGAATCTATGGATGTGAATTTTGTTGGTAGGAAAATTTTTGGTAACAGCGCGTATATAGGTAATTTTAATTCTAGGTCGTTTCCTAGTAATTCCTCTAATAATTATGGTAATTCCTACAACAATTCTTATGGAAATTTTAATAATATTCCCTCTGAATTTGAGACATGTGTTAAGAATTTTATGAATTCGCAAAATAATTTCAGTGCTTTGCTTGAAGAAAAATTGCTTAAGGTTGATGAATTGGCTAGGAACGTTGATAGAATTTCTGTTGATGTTGATTCTTTGAAACTTAGATCTATTCCACCTAAGCATGATATCAATGAGTCTCTCAAAGCCATGAGAATTTCCATTGATGAGTGCAAAGAAAGAACCGCTAGGATGCGTGCTAAGAAAGATTGCTTTGTGAAAGCGTGTTCTTCTAGTTTTCATGATAATAAAGATGAAGATCTAAAAGTTATTGATGTGTCTCCTATTAAATCTTTGTTTTGCAATATGAATCTTGATAATGATGGGACTGAAGATGAGCCACCTTTACCTAGAAGGCGTTCAAAAATTCGGAGTTTTTAGATCTTGATGCAAAAATTAGCAAAAGTGGGATTGAAGAGGTTAAAACATTAAATATCAATGAACCCACTATTTTGGATTTCAAGGAATTTAATTATGATAATTGCTCTTTGATAGATTGTATTTCCTTGTTGCAATCCGTGCTAAATTCTCCTCATGCTTATAGTCAAAATAAAGCTTTTACTGAACATATCGTTGATGCTTTGATGTTATCTTATGAAGAAAAACTTGAGTTGGAAGTTTCTATCCCTAGAAAACTTTATGATGAGTGGGAACCTACAATAACAATTAAAATTAAAGATCATGAGTGCTATGCTTTGTGTGATTTGGGTGCTAGTGTTTCCACGATTCCAAAAACTTTGTGTGATTTGCTAGGTTTCCGTGATTTTGATGATTGTTCTTTAAACTTGCACCTTGCGGATTCCACTATTAAGAAACCTATGGGAAGAATTAATGATGTTCTTATTGTTTCAAATAGGAACTATGTGCCCATAGATTTCATTGTTCTTGATATAGATTGCAATCCTTCATGTCCTATTATTCTTGGTAGACCTTTCCTTAGAACGATTGGTGCAATTATTGATATGAAGGAAGGGAATATATATTCCTATTTCCATTAAGGAAAGGCATGGAACACTTCCCTAGAAAGAAAATTAAATTACCATATGAATCTATTATGAGAGACACTTATGGATTACCTACCAAAGATGGGAATACCTAGATCTATCCTTGCTTGTATGCCTAGCTAGGGGCGTTAAACGATAGCGCTTGTTGGGAGGCAACCCAATTTTATTTTTATTCCTTGCTTTTTGCTCCTGATTAGTAATAAATAATTTATCTAGCCTCTGTTTTGGTTGTGTTTTTTTGTGTTTAATTAGTGTTTGTGCCAAGTAGAACCATTGGGAAGACTTGGAGAAAGTCTTTTTGATCTTGCTGTAAAAAACATAAACTTTAGCTCTCACGAGAATCGCTTCCATTTTTATTTTGAAAGTTATATTTAGTTAATTCTTTTTGCAAATAATTAATAGATAAATTCCTCACGTCCAGGAATTTATTTTAGAATTTTTGGGGTTCCAGAAGTTGCGTTAGCTATAGATTACTATAGACTGTTCTGTTTTCGACAGATTCTATTTTTCGTGTGTTGTTTGCTTATTTTGATGAATCTATGGCTAGTAAGAAGATTTTATAAACCATAGAGAAGTTGGAATACAGTAGGTTCAACACCAATAAAAATAAATAATGATATCATTACAGTACCTTGAAGTGGTGTTTTGTTTTCTTTCGCTTACCCCGGAAGGCATCCCCTCTTTCGTCTTCGTTTATCGGTAACTTTACTTGGAGCTATATTTTTATTCACCACATGATATGTGTTTTTCTTGGAGCGCCTTGTATGATTTGAGCCTTTGCTTTTTATTTTACCACAATCATCCTTTCTGTACACACCTTTTGAGAGATACTCACATGATTTGAAATTTATTAGAATACTCTATGTGCTTCACTTATATCTATTGAGCTATATAGTTTTTGCTCTAGTGCTTCACTTATACCTTTTAAAGCACGGTGGTGGATTTGCTTTATAGAAACTATTGTTCTATCATGCTTAACTTATATTATTTTGAGAGTCCTTTAGAACAACATCGAAATTTGCTTTTAGGAATAATATAAAAACTTTCATAGAAGTGCATTGAATACTATGAGAAGTTTGAAACTTGATAATTGTTTTGAGATATGGATATGGTGATATTAGAGTCATGCTAGTTGAGTAGTTGTGAATTTTAGAAATACTTGTGTTGAAGTTTGTGATTCCCGTAGCATGCACGTATGGTGAACCGTTATGTGATGAAGTCGGAGCATGATTTGTTTATTGATTGTCTTCCTTATGAGTGCGGTTGGGGAGGAGCGATGGTCTTTTCCTACCAATCTATCCCCCTAGGAGCATGCGCTTAATACTTTGTTTCGATAACTAATAGATTTTTGCAACAAGTATGTGAGTTCTTTATGACTAATCTTGAGTCCATGGATTATACGCACTCTCACCCTTCCACCATTGCTAGTCTCTCTAGTATCACGCAACTTTCGCCGGTACCATAAACCCACCATATACCTTCCTCAAAACAGCCACCATACCTACCTATTATGGCATTCCCATAGACATTCCGAGATATATTGCCATGCAACTTTCCACCGTTCCGTTATTATGACACGCTTCATCATTGTCATATTGCTTGCATGATCATGTAGTTGACATCGTATTTGTGGCAAGGCCACCATTCATAATTCTTCATACATGTCACTCATGCATCATTGCACATCCAGGTACACCGCCGGAGGCATTCACATATAGTCATATTTTGTTCTAAGTATTGAGTTGTAATTCTTGAAGTTGTAAGTAAATAAAGTGTGATGATCATCATTATTAGAGCATTGTCCCAAGTGAGGAAAGGATGATGGAGACTATGATTCCCCCACAAGTCGGGATGAGACTCCGGACGAAAAAAAGAGAAAGGCCATAAAAAAAGAAGAAAGAAGGCCCCCAAAAATAAGAGAAAAACAGAGAAGGGACAATGCTACTATCCTTTTTCCACACTTGTGCTTCAAATTAGCACCATGTTCCTCATATAGAGAGTCTCCTATGATATCACTTTCATATACTGGTGGGAATTTTTCATTATAGAACTTGGCTTGTATATTCCAATGATGGGCTTCCTCAAAATGCCGTAGGTATTAGTGAGCAAGCAAGTTGGATGCACACCCACTTAGTTTTTTTTGTTGAGCTTTCATATACTTATAGCTCTAGTGCATCCGTTGCATGGCAATCCCTACTCACTCACATTGATATCTATTGATGGCCATCTCCATAGCTCGTTGATATGCCTAGTTGATGTGAGACTATCTTCTCCGCAACCAACATTCTATTCCACCATAGTGCTATATCCATGGCTCATGCTCATATATTGCATGAAGATTGAAAATGTTTGAGCACATCAAAAGTATGAAACGATTGCTTGGCTTGTCATCGGGGTTGTGCATGATTTAAACAATTTGTGTGGTGAAGATAGAGCATAGCCAGACTATATGATTTTGTAGGGATAACTTTCTTTGGCCATGTTATTTTGAGAAGACATGATTGCTTAGTTAGTATGCTTGAAGTATTATTATTTTTATGTTAATATTAAACTTTTATCTTGAATCTTTCGGATCTGAACATTCATGCCACAATAAAGAAAAATTACATTGAGAAATATGTTAGAAAGCATTCCACATCAAAAATTCGTCTTTTATCATTTACCTACTCGAGGATGAGCAGGAATTAAGCTTGGGGATGCTTGATACGTCTCCAACGTATCTAAAATTTTTAATTGCTCCATTCTATTATATTATCTATTTTGGATGTCAATGGGCTTTATTTTACACTTTTATATCATTTTTGGGATTAAACCTACTAACCGGAGGCCCAACCCAAATTGCGGTTTTTTTTGCCTATTTTAGGGTTTTGCCGAAAAGGAATATCAAACGGAGTCCAAATGGAATGAAACCTTCGGGAATGTGATTTTCTCAACAAACGTGATCTAGGAGACTTGGAGTGGGCGTCAAGAAACAAACGAGGAAGCCACGAGGCAGGGGGCGCGCCCTCCACCCTCGTGGGCCCCTCGTTGCTCCACCAACATACTTCTTCCTCCTATATATATCCACGTACCCCCAAACATCCAGGAGCACCACGAAAACCTAATTCCACCGCCGCAACCTTCTAGACCCGAGAGATCCCATCTCGGGGCCTTTTCCGGAGCTCCGCCGGAGGGGGCATTGATCACGGAGGGCCTCTACATCAACTCCATGGCCTCTCCGGTGATGTGTGAGTAGTTTACTTCAGACCTATGGGTCGATAGATGGCTTCTTCTCTCTCTTTAGATCTCAATACAAAGTTCTCCTCGATCTTCTTGGAGGTCTATTTGATGTAATCTTCTTTTGCGGTGTGTTTGTCGGGATCCGATGAATTGTGGGTTTATGATCAAGTTTATATATGAACAATATTTGAATCTCCTCTGAATTCTTTTATGTATAATTGGTTTATCTTTGCAAGTCTCTTCGAATTATCAGTTTGGTTTGGCCTACTAGATTGTTCTTTCTTGCAATGGGAGAAGTGCTTAGCTTTGGGTTCAATCTTTAGGTGCTCGATCCAAGTGACAGAAAGGGAAACGACACGTATTGTATTGTTGCCATCAAGGATAAAAAGATGGGGGTTATATCATATTGCATGAGTTTATCCCTGTACATCATGTCATCTTCCTTAAAGCATTACTCTGTTCTCTTGAACTTAATACTCTAGATGCATGCTGGATAGAGGTCGATGTGTGGAGTAATAGTAGTATATGCAGAATCGTTTCGGTCTACTTGTCGCGGACGTGATGCCTATATACATGATCATACCTAGATATTCTCATAACTATGCTCAATTCTATCAATTGCTCGACAGTAATTCGTTTACCCACCGTAATACTTATGCTCTTGAGAGAAGCCACTAGTGAAACCTATGGCCCCCGGGTCTATGTTCCATCATATTAATCTTCCAATACTTAGTTATTTCCTTTGCCGTTTATTTTACTTTGCATCTTTATTTCTCTTTATCATAAAAATACCAAAAATATTATCTTATCATATCTATCCGATCTCACTCTCGTAAGTGACCGTGAAGGGATTGACAACCCCTTTATCGCATTGGTTGCGAGGTTCTTATTTGTTTCTGTAGGTGTGTGGGACTTGAGCATGATCTCCTACTGGATTGATACCTTGGTTCTCAGAAACTGAGGGAAATACTTACGCTACTTTGCTGCATCACCCTTTCCTCTTAAAGGGAAAACCAACACAGTGCTCAAGAGGTAGCATCAGGTACCTAGTGACTTCCTTCAAGTGTCGTCCAAAGGGTGTCTCTTCATCCAGTTGAGCAAACTTGTTCCTTGGGTCCACCTACTATAGAGTGGAAAATAGAGAAGAGTGACCTATGGCTTATCTTAGTGGTCGCGTCCTACAATCAGTGTGTGCTCTGATACCATCTTGTAGCGATCCAACATCAAACGGTCAAATCTCTGTGCATAAGTGTCATCCCTGGATTGGTAATGCTGACACACACAGTACTTCGAAGGATTTATAACAGAGTAGCAATCACACACTTATTACATCGATAGTCTCAAGAGATGACTAAATACAATAATATGGCTTAAGGCCATATAAATACGATAACAGCGGAAGGCTTGGAAGATAAAGTGAGTCCATCAACTTCAACGACATAGCTGAGTGCATAACAACGACCTAGCGCACCTTACTCTTCGTCTGAAAAGTCTGCAACATAATACGTTGCAGCCCGAAAATGGGTCAGCACATGGAATATGCTGGCAAAATAACACTGTAGAGGAATGAACAGGTAACAACTATAACTATATGCATATTTGGCTGGTGGAGGCTCTACGGTTAATATGTTTTTGCGAAAAGCCAATTTTTTCCTACAACAAAGGAATATATTTTTTTTAACTATCATGGTAGTTGATAAACATTGAGAAGGTTCCTCCAACTCAATCCCAATTAAGCAATATTAATAACCCAACAAATTAATTTAGAGTGATGAGATCAACATGATAATACAGGAACCAGATACTCAAGATGTCCATAACCGTGGACACGGCTAATCATGATTAGTTTGTACACTCTGCAGAGGTTTGCTCACTTTTCCCCACAAGACTCGATCTCCTTCGTTGGATTTCTCGCACTATAGGGTGTTTGAGAAACGGATGACTGAGACATAGTCTTTCAGAAGGATTAACTCTTTACTCTGGGTAGACAGTTACACCTAATTTCCCCTACATCTGCTAGCCTACCACTGAAAGAGGTCACGCAACATACTCAACTATTCCAGAGCCCATAATGGCTTGTGGCTACACACGGAAGTTTCTAGCATGAATAATCTTATGATCCCTTTGAGCATGGGTGGAGAACCATATGATGATCACACGGGTACTCCGGGATATCCTAGGACAACACTGTATTCTCCAGGTGCCCGCAACCAATCCACCCAGATGTGTATTTGAGTAGCCACCTTAAGTTAATCCTTAATTAACAACTCTCACATCTGCATGGAACACTCAAACCGAAACCATGTCTACGAGCATATCATAGCAGTATAAGCATAACGTAGAAGTAACTCCCAGGGTTTGATAGTAAAAGGGCAATAGGTTCTACCTCATCATCGACTTCCCAATACCCACATGTTAAGAGATTCTACTCATGGAATGTTTGAGGGTTGAAACTAATGCATAAAAACTGGGTGATAAAGAGGTACGATAAAAGTGTTACTTGCCTAGTTGAAGATCTGCAAACCCTAGAGACCCGTAGTAGCACGCTTCGCACTCCGGAAATTCTATCGCAAACAAACAATAGCATACATAATATGCAAGGGTAAAACTCAAATATGAAAGTCCAAACTGAAAGTTCAACTGAAGAGTTTCGATTTGCAAAAAGAATCAATCGAATCGGAGCTACGGAACCGAAACTACGCTCAAAAGAACTTCGAATTCAAATATGATGGAAACCAAATTTTAAATTTTCACAATCACGTTCAAGTTGATTAACTGGAAAGAGGACTTCGAGACGAAGATTTTGGCGTTGGTTTCACTAGATTTTGGACGAACGGTTGAAAAGTTGCGAGGGTTTGAATATTAGGGGCTAATCTATGATAAAAATATATTTGCGGATAGGTCCCTGGTGAAAATAAAATAAAAAGAAAAATCTATCGGACGAACGTCCGCTAACAAAGACAAACGAACGAATCCGTTCGTTATAAGAACTAAACAAACAAACATTCGCGGAGTAGATCTAAACCGAGAAAACCGATCTAGATCTAGGGTTTACTGAAATAAATTGACGAGAACCGAAAAAAACTGGCGGTCACGGATCCAAATGGCGGCGGCTTCCGGCGAGGTGGGGCGGCGCGGGGCTGAGGCGTCGGGCGGCGGCAACGGCATCGGTAGGCGCGGGGTCAGCGGCGGCGGCGGTAGGCGGCTGCGGTAGCTCGGGGCTCGGGACGTGGTGGAGAGGGGCGGCGGCGCGACTCGGCTTATAAAGGCCTCAGGGGGGGAGTGGGTGGGGTGGCTTGCGCGAGGGGCACGGACGCCGAGGCCGACCCGGACTCCGGCGCTCGCACGACTGCGGGAGGCGGCGGCGCTAGTTGGGCTTGGCTCGGCTCGGCTGGGCCGTTGGCCTAGTCGGGCGAAAAGTTTTTTTAAAATAATTCTACCGAAGAAAATCCTAAATAAATATTAAAAAAATTCTAAAAATGCCAAAAACAATTTTCACCGTCTAAATAAAATATTCAGAATAAAGTGAACATTTTTCTGGCCTAAAAATGCAATTTTGAAAAATGCATATTTTTCTAATTCAAATAAAATAGCAATAAAATCCCAAATAAAATATTTATTTTATTTTAACATTTTTCCTTCAATATTTCTTTTGTTTCGGAGAAGTCCTTTTATCTCCTCTCTTTTATTTTTATATTGAAAATATTTCACAGAGAAAAACATTAAAACCAAAATGATTCTCTTTTCAAATTTGAGAAAAACTCAAATATGAAAATAGTGAAAACCCCAACTCTCTCCGTGGGTCCTTGAGTTGCTTAGGATTTCTAGGATCACAAACGAGATACAAATAAAATATGCTATGCATATGATGACCTATGTATAACAATCCAAATTGAAAATTTGGGATTTTATAGTTTCAAAGAGGTTTTTACATGGTGGGATGTTGAGTTTTAGAGTTTTACACAATCTCCGCATAAAAATAAATAAATTTCACACAAGCATGACATTGTGTCTGCCATGCCATGTGGTGGTCAAGAGTTATTTACTCTAATATCTATCCAAAATCATGATATTAAATTTGTGCGTTAATTTATGTAAATCCTATTTGTAAACTTTGGATGAGCCAAGAATAATGGAAAAAATACATGCACATATATCATGGATTTTAAATCTGATCCATCTAAAAGTCGTCTACATGCTTTTTCCTTTCTAAACTTTCTAAAATATAACTACCATTTTTTATTAAGATGGTCAAGCACGACAACCGGCACCTTCATTCATGTTTTAGTTCTTAATCATTGTTGATCTTATATTGCAAGAGCGTGGTAGAACAAGCGCAAGGAAGTGCTGCCACAAGCTTTTGTTGAGGCCAGAATTTTCATCCATCCAATTTTGTGAAATCTTTCATAAAATGGTAGTCCCTTATCATTTTTCAGCATTCCAAGGATTTCTCAATTCTAGATGGGAGTTGTAGAAGTGAAAAATAAATGTTCTCAAGACCCCAAAAATGCGCATAAGTGCACGGTGGAAGATCTTACTTTTGTTGGTACTCCCATTTCTACAGCTATTAGGTTTCAGGTGTGGTGGATGAATGATTAGGGCTGCATGTGCCTATGTATTTTGTGCTTTATTGCCGTTTGAAAACATGAAACACCTCTTTACTCTGTCAAGTTGTGCCACCATCATTGCTTGGTCATTGTCTTTCTCTCGGTTCAAACCTTATTCCTATTGTACTTGCACACCATACTCGTGTTGTACTTGCACACCGTACTCCTGTTGTACTTGCTCACAGTAGATTCACCTCTACCAGATGCACACCTCCTCGCTTTACGATAGGCTTTCCTACCACCATTCGGCTACAACATCTCACTGAATCCATACTAGCCGCAAGCAGGACACTCCATGAGGACATGGACATGACTCATAGAACATTGTGCACACTTTTTTAACTCCAACGAATCCTCACCAAGACAAGCACTTGAACACGAGATGACTCATAGACATGACGCCGACCGAACATGCGAACTTGCATGACTCCTTGACTTGTCGTACGCTCTCAGACGTCGATCTTCATGAGCGCCTGCACCACACCTCAAGACCACCACTAACATCAACATGATCACCTTCCACCACCTTGCAGATGACAGCCCACTGTCTTCCTCCTTGTTGCTACACCGAATGACGATCGCTTGTCGCATTGCTTATGTCATCCTACCAAACGACTATTGCCCGCTCCTCCTCGTTGTTGCACCACCCAACGATTATATTGCCCACCCCAGGGAAAGCGTGACTTCAAATCTTCAATGTTTCTCTGATAGAAATTGTTGGGATTCATCCACAAGATCAATTACGTCAAACTATAATGACGAACACGCTCAAAACAATTGGGTAGAGGCACCTGTCGTGCCTCGTAATTCTACTTATTTTTATTTCTTTTCTTTTCTCCACAATGTTACAGGACTCATGCAACTTGGTATTTATACATACACGCAACCAACCCCTAAATTTCCTAGACCTATACCAAGATGATTCTTCCAAATCAAAATACACTTGACATACATGATATGGAAGGAGGCTGTGATTTTGATCGGGTCATGGGCTGACTAAGGCACATGGGTTCCACCAAGATTGAAATGACGTATGCGTGGCATCAAAATTGGGACTGAGTTACCTAGGGTTGGAAATCGAATGGTTTCGGGAATTCAAGGGTAGGAGATGGTGGTAATTGATGCGGCTTGAAGCTACGTCGGTATTTCCCCAAAGAGGAAGGGATGATGCAGCACAGCGACAGTAGGTGTTGTTTTCGTCGACTCCCCTAGGGTTTCTGGAATATTGGGGGTATTTATAGAGCAAAGAGGCCGTCCGGGGGGCACTCGATGTGGGCACAATCCACCAAGGCGTGCCTGGGCCTCCTGGTGCGCCCAGGTGGGTTATACTCTCCTCGGAGCACCCCCTAGGCGCAGCCTTAGCCCATTAGGTGTCTTATGGTCCAAAACAATCTCCGTAAAGTTTCATTGCATTTGGACTCTGTTTGGTATTGATTTCCTGCGATGTAAAAAACATGCAGAAAACAACAACTGGCACTTGGCACTATGTCAATAGGTTAGTACCAAAAAATGATATAAAATAACTATAAAATGATTATAAAACATCCAAGATTGATAATATAACATCATGGAACAATAAAAAATTATAGATACATTGGAAACATATCGTCCTCGAGTAGGTAAGTGATAAAAACAGAATTTTTAAGTGGAATGTTGCCTAACATGTCATATCATATTTCTTTTCTTTATAGCATGGACATTTGGACTTTTATATTGTTCAAAGCAATAGTCTAGTTTTGACACGATTATCTAAATACTCAAGCATATCAACAAGCAACCATGTATTTCAAAATATCAACGCTAAAATAAGTTATCCCTAGCCTATCATTCTTAATCATTGATCTATTCATGAAACACACTTGCATATTAGCTACACCCAATGCTCAAGTACGATCATATTGCCTCCTAGTTTGTGCTTTTATATGAGAAGATGGAGACTCAAATTGAAAAATAAAAATTGCATCAAGTAAAAGAAAGGCCCTTCGCAGAGGGAAGTCGGGATTTGTAGAGGTGTCAGAGCTCAAAGCGAAAAACTTAGAGATAAAAACATTTTGGGAGGTGTGTCTTTCCCATCAACGAAAACGACTTAGAGTTCCCAACAGTTTCCATGCTAGATATATCATTGGCAGTTCCCAAACAGAAAATAAAGTTTATTGCTTTTCCACCATAGTTTCACTTTCCATGGCTAACCGTATCCACGGGTGACTTCCATACCAACACTTTCCAAGGAATTTACTATTTGACAACATAAATTAATTCATTGTTCATTTCGGGACTGGGCATCCCTAATACATTTGCCTTACTCTCGTGTAATGACAAGTGAATAAACACTCATCATGAGAGTAACACATCTAGCATGGAAAATATTAGCCACCCCTCACCGCTCCGCGAGCGGTACGAACACACAAAAGAGAAGTTTATTTTGAAAATTGGAGATGGAACATACAAATTTGCTTAGAACGACAAAAGAATACATCATATAGGTAGATATAGTGGACTCATGTGGCAAAACTGGTTTAAAGGTTTTTGGATGCACAAGTAGTGATCATACTTAGTGCAAAATGAAGGCTAGCAAAAGATTGGGAAGCGACCAACCAAGAAATGAATAATCTCATAAGTGAGCATTAAGCATAATTAACACCGAATAATGCACCACAAGTAGGATATAATTTCATTGAATAATTATTGCCTTTCGTGCTTGCATAGGGAATCACAAACCTTAACACCTATATTCTTACTAAAGCGTAATTACTCATCAACATGACTCACATACCACATCATCATATCTCAAAACTATTACTAAGAATCAAGTTTATTTTGTCCAATGATCTTCATGAAATTTTTTATTATATCCTTCTTGGATACCTATCACTTTGGAACTAATTTTCATGAGTTGCTTTTGATAAGCTCAAACAAATATAATTGAAGATCATGATCATAATTTTTTTTTCTTTCTCTCTAATTAAATTAAGTGAAGCAAGAGAGAATTTCTTGAAAATTTTGCTAATTCTCAAATAAATCTAAGTGAAGTAAGAGAGCATTTCTTCAAAAATACTAAAGCACAACGTGCTCAAAAAGATATAAATGAAGTACTAGAGCAAGTCCATAGCTCATAAATTTTTTTAAGTGAATCATACAGAGCAATTCTAACAAGTCATGACATAATTTTGGCTCTCTAAAATAGGTGTGTCCAGCTAGGAATCAAGACTTCAAATACAAAATAAAACAAGCAAAGACTCATACCATACAAGACGCTCCAAGCAAAACACATAGTATGTGATGAATAAAAATATAGCTTCGAGTAAAATATCGATGGTCGTTAGAAGAAAGAGGGGATGCCACTCGGGGCATCCCCAAGCTTAGTTCCTTGCTCTCTTTTGGATAATAGCTTGGGATGCCGGGCATCCCCAAGCTTAGGCTCTTCTTACTCCTTATTCCTTCATCCATCGTAAGATAACCCAAAACTTGAAAACTTCAATCACACAAAACTCAACAAAACCTTCATGAGATCCCTTAGTATAAGAAAACAAATCATTACTATAAGTACTGTATCAAACCAATTCATATTTTGTTTTTGCATTATATCTATTGTATTCCAACTTTTCTATGGCAAAAACTCATCAAAGAAAACCATAGATCCATCAAAACTAGCACACAACGCAAAGAAAACAAAATCTGTCAAAACAGAACAGTCTGTAGCAATCTGACTATTTCAAATACTTCTGTAACTCCAAAAACTCTGAAAAATTAGGATGACATGAGGAATTTGTATATTGATCTACTATAAAATGAATGGGTATTTTATTGCTCTCTGGTTAGAAATTAAAATTAATTTTGCGAGCGCAAATGTTTCTGTTTTTTCAGCAAGATCAAACAACTATCACCCAAGAAGATCCTAAAGGCTCTAGATGGCACAAACACTAATTAAAACATAAAAAAACACAATCATAAAAGTAGAATAATTGTGCTAATACTCAAGAACAGGAAGGAAAAAGCAACAATAAATTTTATTCATTGGGTTGCCTCCCAACAAGTGCTAGTTTTACGCCCTTAGCTAGGCATAAAGCAAGGATCTAAGTTTTGTCACCCTTCTTCTTAATTCCCTTAGAGGTGTTTTCATCATGGGGTTTTGTAAAAACAACATAAAACATATTATCCATTGAAACCTTAGCATTATTAAGCTGCCCATTATCATAACCACGTTGATTTTCGGCAACAATCCAAGAGTAATGTTATTAACATTATTGAAAACTTGTTGAATTACATCTAGAATAGGGACTTCCTTTTTAAGATTCTCATCAAAGATTTTATTATCCCCAAGAAAATGTATTGATGCATTATCGCTATTGTAAATAATTTCATCTATCACGGGCTTTTCATGGTTCATACCATAAAAATCAAAGATTTCCCTAGCTTCCCGTATTATGTAGTCAAATTCATTGATACGAGAGTGGCCAACTTTTTAGCTTTATGATTCTTTATAACAGGAAGCTCAAAAAACAATCTTTGCAAAGTAGGATTACTACGGATAAATTTAGTCTCAAGTTTCAGAACTCGTGCTAAAATAGCATCCGCATAAGATCTAGTAGTCCTAAGTATAGGAGCATCATCAAGACTTCAATTTCCAACACAATTGAAAAATTCTTGGATACGTTCCTTTCCCATAACATTCCCTTGCCCCAAGATAAAAGTTTTAGCATCCGGATTGCCTGTATGTCCAATCTTAAGAGTTAGGCCATCATCTGTTGGTGCCATACCGAAATCACTCATGATTGCAAGCAAAGGATAGATCTGACGAGAAAATGGCGAACGAAAAAGAGGGGCGAATAAAAATGACAATTTTTTGTGAAGTGGGGGAGAGGAAAACGAGATGAAAATGGAAAATAATGTAAATTACAAGGAGATGAGATTTGTGAGTAGGAACCTGGTATATGTTGAAGAACCCACCGGCAACGGCGCCAGAAATTCCTTTTGATGCGGCTTGAAGCTACGTTGGTATTTCCCCAAAGAGGTAGGGATGATGCAACACAGCGGCGGTATGTATTGACTTTCGTCGACTCCCCTAGGGTTTCTGGAATATTGGCGTATTTATAGAGCAAAGATGTGGTCCGGGGGGCACCCGAGGTGGGCACAACCCACCAGGGTGCGCCTGGCCCTCCTGGCACGCCCTGGTGGGTTGTGCTCTCCTTGGAGCACCCCCAGGCACAGCCTTGGCACATTAGGTGTCTTCTGGTCCAAAAACAATCTCTGTAAACTTTCGGTGCATTTGGACTCCGTTTGGTATTGATTTCCTGCGATGTAAAAAACATTCAGAAAACAACAACTGGCACTTGGCACTATGTCAATAGGTTAGTACCAAAAAATGACATAAAATGATTATAAAACATCCAATATTGATAATATAACATCATGGGACAATGAAAAATTATAGATACGTTGGATATGTATCACTAATTTGTTTGATTCCAGGTGTTTAGGGGCTAATGTATCCAGTCTTAGAGTTCTTGGTTGTATCTTTTCAATAAGTTTGGCAGGGGGGGCATGGGCAATATGCACTTCTCTTCTAAAAAAGAGATGCAGAATGTCTTTCTTTATCTTCATCCTCAAAATTTTAACTATTCTACAATAATTTCAGGTTTAGTACAAAATGAGACTAGGGTAGAAATCAATCAAAATACTAGATTATTACAAAACTTAGTATTAAGCCAACAAGTTCCCTTTTAAGATTAATACATCAAAAATTGCCTCTTACTCCTTACTACGATGTCCACCCAAAATCTAAAAACTCATTGAATATTTCATCATGTTTAAATTGCAAACACCAGAACTAACATTTCAAGCAATTTACCTTTTGTGCTAGAATTTGTTGCATTATGTTGGAATGGATGAGATAACAATAGATGAAACTTTTAAGTGGGGTCTAGACAATACACAACTAATCAAGTGTTTGGATCACTTTTCTGACTCTCAAATGACACAATGTCAATGAAGATATTTCTCAACACATACACAAGTGCATATAACTTCATGTGGATATTTTGTATCTTTCAAAAGTAATGAGGAATAGCATATACAGAACTATTCCACGTACTTATAAAATAATGATGATTATAAATAAAGAAGGAGGCACAATTACACTGACAATATTTGTTTAGTAACTATAAGATCGTGTTCACATTTAGTTAGGCGCTATTGAAGGAGCGCGCCCAAGCTATCAATATAGGAAAACCGATTGGATGTGGTACAAATAAGTGTAACAGAGAAATCTGGCACACGAAAGAAGAAATTTGGAACTGTTATTGTATTTAACACTTCATAACAACGTGGAGACATCTACGCATATAAAATTGTTTTATATGTTAAAATCTTGGAAGCCACTTTGTTGTATTATATAGCTAGCATGTGTGTTATGGAAGGTACAAGTTTATTGTGATGCAAACAACAAAGAGGAAGCATTTCAACCTTTCAGAACACATGCATGTTCATTATGCTCATAGATTCATTGGTTAGAACATAATACCAAAAATATCACTAATAATAGGGGGCCATAAATGAATTTATGAAGATTAAATTTGTTCATGTATTAGAAGGACAACTTGCATTATCTCAAAACCATATTTTGTAGCGTCAGCACATAAGAGATCATTGTTGCTCTATTTTCCAATGTTACACGAAGGATCATGGGATAACAATGCATGATGCCTGCCAACAGATAAAATAACTTGTTGAAGATTCATGGAAGGACATGTTAGAATATTATCTTGCTGCGAAAAATAAACCAATTAGTCCCCCCTTTTGTTGGGCCTTAGCACACTAGTAGAAAAAGGGTCGTTACTAAAGTCCCCCCCCTTTAGTCCCGGTTCTTATACGAACCGGGACTAAAGGCCCTCCACGTGGCTGCTGCCTGGAGGTCCACCTTTAGTCCCGGCTGGTAACACCAACCGGTATTAAAGGATTTTTTTTGAAATTGTTTCCCGATTTTCAAATTTCTGAATTATTTTAACCTCTAATCTCTAATCACCCTCATCACTGCTCAATTTAATCTCTAATCACCCCTCATCATTCCAAATCATCTAACTTCCCAGACGGTCACCCATCCTCCCGCTCCCCCAGCTTGAGCACGCTTAACTTCCGGGTTCTATTCTCCCGCGTTTCCAAGTCTGCACTTGTTGTTTTCCTGATAATAGTAAGATGCCAATCCTATTAACCCTCAGGAGTTTAGCTTGAGCATGAAGTCACACATTTCACTGTTTGAGTTTGAAATTATTGTTCTAAAAAACAATAATTATTTAGTAACACTAATATTTCTTGAATAAGTAGTTTGACCATTGTTTGACCACAGTTGACCAGATTTGACCAAAATTCAAAAAACTGAAATAACTATATAGTAACACTAATATTCTTGAATAATTATTTAGTAACACTAATACTTCTTATATAAGTAGTTTGACCATAGCTTGACCAGATTTAACGAAAATTAAAAAAAACTAAAATTTGAGCATAACTTTTTTCCTTTTGGAATTTGAGGATTCTACAAATTTGCAACCAGGCCGTAGGCGGTCAAAATCGGATGCGGATATTCATGCTGAACATTTTGATATATTATACGGTTTTTTCTGACATTGTATGCAAAAGTTACAACCGTTTTACATTTTCCCTACACTTTTTGCGAAACATGCCCAAATTTAAGTTTTTAAATTTTCCTAACTAGTAGATGTAGTAACATAACTACATCTCGAAGGATTTTAACTTTTGAAGTTTTTATAATTTTCTTTTGCTTTTCAGAAAACTGAAAAGGCGATACACGTGGGGGGGGGGGGTATTTGAAAATTGCACCATTAGTACCGGTTCGTGCCATGAATCGGTACTAATGCCTCAACCTCATTAGTACCAGTTCGTGGCACGAAGCGATACTAAAGGTCATTGTTGAGGAAATCGTTAACTGGTAGCTGCTCGGTGGCTAGTGAGTAGGGGATTAATAGGCTAATCGGCAAGTTAATCGGCCATTTAATCAATTAATCGGACGATTTATCGGGTAATCGGCTACTCGGGGACCCTATGAGTAGGGATTAATCGGCAAGTTAACTGGTTAATCGGATGAATTCTTGAACAGGGCTAAAGGTTAGACCTTTAGTGCCAGTTCGTGCCACGAACTGGTACTAATGGGTATCACACCCTTTAGTCCCGGTTCGTGGCACCAACCAGGACTAAAGGTCCCATTTGAACCGGGAGTAATGCCTGTACGGTGCCCTAGCCGCTCGAACCGGGACTAATGCTCACATTAGTCCCGGTTCGTAATGCAACCGATACCAATGCTCTTTTCTGGCCGAACGAAAGCCCTGTTTTCTACTAGTGGCAGTGCCTCTTACTGTTGCATCGCACCCCTCCTGTGCATCCAGGGACCTCGACCCAGCTCAAATTGCTGGTGTGAGACCCTCATTACCACCTGATATGAGCAGTGTCGGCTTGTTGATGCGGCGTCCTTTCAGTGGCTTGTGGCCTTGGCCACTGCTTGTCATGTGCATGATACTTCACTCGCTATGGGAGGAGTTACACCACGCCAGTGCTTGAGGTGGCATACACTCATGTGAAGATCCCACCACTGGTGGTTTTGGAGTCCCTCCCTTCTGACTATAACATCATTGCCTTCAAAGCCATCCCCAACCCTTCTTAAATGGATCATCATGCGAGTATGCAGATTCGCACACAGTTGGAGACAACCAAGCTATAGATGAGTCTTGCAATGCCTGCAGTGAACCTGAGGGCGTCGAGACTTCCATACTTCACCTTCAGAGCTATATGATGGGTTTATATATATGTGGTCCTTACTTTCAGCACGTGAAAGTGTAGGATCATATTGTATCGAATATTATTGTACAAGCTACTCTGAGTCGTATGGTGTGTAGATAGGATATTGAGTCATGCCCTAATAGGACACCTGGCCGTATTCTAGGACTCTTATATATGAGGGGTAGACACACGATGTAATCTATGGCAATATAATAGCACATGCACGTAGGGGGAACGGGCTGTGTGTGCCAGTGCCCGGGTGGTCGGTGTGTGGTATTGTGATGGTGTCACAGGAAGGAGCGCCAGTAGTCAGGCCTAGGGAATGTAGCCATATAGGTGAACCTCGTTAACAAATCTTGGTGTCGTGCCTCGTGTAATTGTTTGGTCCTCGAATGATCGACTATGCGCCTTGGATTTATTCTAACAACTATGTTATGTAACTATGTTATGTGTCTATTGTGGCCTTTTGTCTCCATGTGTGTTGTTGTACTAATGATGTTTAAGCTACTTTATATAAATATGGATGTGTCCATCGCAATGATGCAGAGGCCGGTGGTTCCAATCTTCTTTAATAAAAAATTGAATATTGACACTACTTAGTCATGAGGTTAGTGGATCTCACTTGAAAAAATATCAATGAATCTAAGGTCTAGGATATTTCTGGCGCCGTTGCCGGGGAGATTCGCGCCAAGTCCAGTCAAGATCTGACTCCCGACAACGAGTCATTTCTGGCGCCGTTGCCAAGTCAAGACATACCAAGTACCCATCACAAACTCTTATCCCTCGCATTACATTATTTGCCATTTGCCTCTCATTTTCCTCTCCCCCACTCCACCCTTGCCGTTTTATTTGCCCTCTCCTTTTCCGTTCGTCTCTTTTTCGCTTGCTTCTTGTTTGCTCGTGTGTTGGATTGCTTGCTTGTCACGATGGCTCAAGATAATACTAAATTGTGTGACTTTGCCAATACCAACAATAATGATTTTCTTAGCACTCCGATTGCTCTCTTACCGATGCTGAATCTTGTGAAATTAATGCTGCTTTGTTGAATCTTTTCATGAAAGATCAATTCGCCGGCCTTCCTAGTGAAGATGCCGCTACCCATCTAAACAACTTCGTTGATTCGTGTGATATGCAAAAGAAGAAAGATGTGGACAATGATATTGTCAAATTGAAGCGATTTTCGTTTTTGCTTAGAGATCATGCTAAAGCTTGGTTTTTGTCTTTGCCTAAAAGTAGTATTGATTCATCGAATAAGTGCAAAGATGCTTTTATCTCTAAGTATTTTCCTCCCGCTAAGATCATCTCTCTTAGAAACGATATTATTAATTTAAGCAACTTGATCATGAACATGTTGCACAATCTTGGGAGAGTATGAAATTAATGATACGTAATTGCCCTACACATGGTTTGAATCTTTGGATGATTATACAAAATTTTTATGCCGGATTGAATTTTGCTTCTAGAAATCTTTTAGATTTGGCCGTGGGAGTCACTTTTATGGAAATCACTTTAGGAGAAGCTACTAAACTCCTAGATAATATTATGGTTAATTATTCTCAATGGCACATGGAAAGATCTACTAATAAAAAAGTGCATGCAATTGAAGAGATTAATGTTTTGAGTGGAAAGATGGATGAACTTATGAAATTGTTTGCTAATAAGAGTGTTTACTCTGATCCTAATGATGTGCCTTTGTCTACCTTCATTGAGAATAATAATGAACCTATGATGTGAATTTTGTTGGTAGGAACAATTTTGGTAACAACGCGTATATAGGCAATTTTAATTCTAGGTCGTTCCTAGTAATTCCTCTAATAATTATGGTAATTCCTAAAAAAATTCTTATGGAAATTTTAATAAGATACCCTCTGAATTTGAGACATGTGTTAAGGAGTTTATGAATTCGCAAAATAATTTCAATGCTTTGCTTGATGAAAAATTGCTTAAGGTTGATGAATTGGCTAGGAACGTTGATAGAATTTCTGTTGATGTTGATTCTTTGAAACTTAGATCTATTCCACCTAAGCATGATATCAATGAGTCTCTCAAAGCCATGAGAATTTCCATTGATGAGTGCAAAGAAAGAACCGCTAGGATGCGTGCTAAGAAAGATTGCTTTGTGAAAGCGTGTTCTTCTAGTTTTCATGATAATAAAGATGAAGATCTAAAAGTTATTGATGTGTCTCCTATTAAATCTTTGTTTTGCAATATGAATCTTGATAATGATGGGACTGAAGATGAGCCACCTTTACCTAGAAGGCGTTCAAAAATTCTGAGTTTTTATATCTTGATGCAAAAATTAGCAAAAGTGGGATTGAAGAGGTTAAAACTTTAAATATCAATGAACCCACTATTTTGGATTTCAAGGAATTTAATTATGATAATTTCTCTTTGATAGATTGTATTTCCTTGTTGCAATCCGTGCTAAATTCTCCTCATGCTTATAGTCAAAATAAAGCTTTTACTAAACATATCGTTGATGCTTTGATGTAATCTTATGAAGAAAAACTTGAGTTGGAAGTTTCTATCCCTAGAAAACTTTATGATGAGTGGGAACCTACAATAGCAATTAAAATTAAAGATCATGAGTGCTATGCTTGGTGTGATTTGGGTGCTAGTGTTTCCACGATTCCAAAAACTTTGTGTGATTTGCTAGGTTTCCGTGATTTTGATGATTGTTCTTTAAACTTGCACCTTGCGGATTTCACTTTTAAAAAACCTATGGGAAGAATTAATGATGTTCTTATTGATTCAAATAGGAACTATGTGTCCATAGATTTCATTGTTCTTTATATAGATTGCAATCCTTCATGTCCTATTATTCTTGGTAGACCTTTCCTTATAACGATTGGTGCAATTATTGATATGAAGGAAGGGAATATTAGATTCCAATTTCCATTAACTAAAGGCATGGAACACTTCCCTAGAAAGAAAATTAAATTACCATATGAATCTATTATGAGAGCAACTTATGGATTACCTACCAAAGATGGGAATACCTAGATCTATCCTTGCTTGTATGCCTAGCTAGGGGCGTTAAACGATAGCGCTTGTTGGGAGGCAACCCAATTTTATTTTTATTCCTTGATTTTTGCTCCTGCTTAGTAATGAATAATTTATCTAGCCTCTGTTTTGGTTGTGTTTTTTGTGTTTAATTAGTATTTGTGCCAAGTAGAACCGTTGGGAAGACTTGGAGAAAGTCTTTTTGATCTTGCTGTAAAAAACAGAAACTTTAGCTCTCACGAGAATCGCGGCCATTTTTATTTTTAAATTGCTATTTAGTTAATTATTTTTGCATATAATTAATAGATAAATTCCTCACATCCAGCAATTTATTTTAGAATTTTTGGGGTTCCAGAAGTTGCGTTAGCTACAGATTACTACAGACTGTTCTGTTTTTGACAGATTCTGTTTTTCGTGTGTTGTTTGCTTATTTTGATGAATTTTTGGCTAGTAAAAGATTTTATAAACCATAGAGAAGTTGGAATACAGTAGGTTTAACACCAATATAAATAAATAATAAATTCATTACAGTACCCTTTGTAACATCCCGATTCTCGAAATGTTTAAGAAAGTTTTCCAAAAATCAGGGCGAGAAAATTTAATTTGTTTTATTTGTTAACAAAGCTTAAATTGGAATTTTATAATTTGGAGGATTTAATTTGACCTAATACCAACTTAAATTAAATTTGAGTTTTGTTGTTTATTTTAGGTGGGTTTTATTTTGGTCTTAAGCATATTTAAATATGTGTGTCTGTGTTTTCTTCGATTTCTAAGTTCGTGTTATTTTGTTTGAACTTCTTTTTCATTACTAGATTTTCCTCCCAGGAAAATCAATTTGTTTTCCTCTCTCAAACTTTGTACCAAATTTCCGTGGACAGTAGGTATTTCCTCTCTCTTTCGAGTGTTAAGCCCACCTATATTTTTCTCACACCCGAATGGGCGAAAGGCCAACTTTTCCTTTCTTCTTTCTCTCCCACTTGGACCAAAGGGAAAATGGGCCAATACCCAGCCAAGCGAGCGCCTGCTCTTCTCTGTATGTTTCAATCTACAGAACAGAAACAGAAACCTACACAAACAGAAACCTACACGTACAGAGGGAAAACGCACGCACATGAAACAACAACAGTCATGGACTCATGGTTTGCCTCCTCCTTAATTCCCTCTCCTTGACTCCTCCCTTGCCTTATCTCTCCACTTGCCATCTTCCAAGCTCTAGTCTCAACTGCTTCGTCTCCTCCTCCACTCAGGTACACGCACACCACTATAGAGGAAACGTACAGCCATGAAGAAACCTCTTCTCTAATTCGCTTCAACTCCCCATCGTTTCCAGACCCGCTAGTACATATAGGTGCGCCCCAATCTCCTCTTCCACCCCACAGAAACTCCTGTCCTCTCCCTTCTCTGTTCTTCCAAAATGCATCCACGAAGTGCTGCTGCTCCATGAACGCCGGTGCTTGATCCCGGCGACTTCAAGCATCTCCATCCATGCCCTTGCGCCAGAAGGTTCCCCTCGATGTGGTGAATCCATTCAGGAAAGAAGGAACGCATTCTGTCGCCCACACGCAAAGAATTTCACATGTGCGTGTACACTGTTCGTCAAGTTCACCACACCGTTCCATCCAACTCGGTGAGTCTCTATCCAATTCCTCATGCACACCTTCTCAACATCACTCGTAGTATCTCCTAGACATCATTATTCAACCTATCTCTGTTGTTACTCACGCCGATGCATGAACGGATGTCATCAACATGTCGGCGTACTTTTTAGTCCCTTGAATGATCTTGTGTTCAACACATCAGTTGTTTCCCATGTCCTTGGTAAACCCGTGGTAGAGTTAGATTACTTGTTTGGTAATCATGTTTAGTGTTGACTTAATTATAGCCGTTTGGCCTAAATCCGATAGTGTTTTGAGTTTGATAACTTTTCTTGTTAGTTTAATATATTTTTTATGTCTCGTCATGCCTAGGAGTCATCTTAAGTTATATTATAATTTTAGGAGTGTCTTGTGTTTACTCAATTAAGTTGAATGTGCGTTTTATTTTATTAAGTATAGTTTTGTATGGTTTCTTGTAGATAACTTCGTGCATCATGTAGTAGTGAGATACACCTTTGTGTTAGTTCTTATGTATTACTACCATGTGTAGTAGTTGATTGGTCAACTTTTCTTGTTAGTATGTTATTTTATTATGTTCGTGATATGCCTACAAGTGTATGTTATTCATCTTATAATTTGAGTGCAACGTAGGACTTGTTACATTTATTTCTTTCATCGATTATAGTTATTCAAAAATTGTTCCACATGTTATTTCAGATATATATTTTTCTTTCTTGTGGTACATAGTTAAGATATGCATATGTACATGTTTTTGCAAATTATTACCATGCATAGGTTTATGTAGAATTACTGTAACCTTTGTGTGATTATGCAATACCTAACGTCTTGATTATTTTCATTTTTGTTTGGGAATGAGGATATCTTATATATTGATTACATATTCATTTTCATCGATGTTCCATGTTTGGTTGATTGGTTTGAAATCATGCCATGTCTACGATAGGTGTTTATACATTTTTAGTACGTGTTATTGCATAATATTCCTTATGCAAGATATCGAATGAAATGCCTTATTGTTTGGATATGAGTACATTGTAGTTCATAGCAGAGAATATTATTGCCTAGTTGTTCCTTTTATTTTATAAATGTGTGTTATACAAGATTGCATGGATAGATGCTTAATGAAATCATTTAGTTTTGTATTACTATATATAATTTATTCTTGTGAAATAGAATTTAGTTTATATCATCTTGCTAACTATCATGTGTCCATTTACATTTGTTTATTACCATGCCATGTTAGGACTTGCTCAATGTCCAACGCATGTTTTGATTATATGGGTTATATGATTGCTACTTTATATTGTATAACCAATCATATGCTTAATATTTGCTTGGTAGAGGTACATGTTAGTAGTTTATGATCTCATATATTTTAATTAAGTAGGATTCCTTCTTTCTTCAATATAGTGCCATGATTTTGTGATTGTATAACTAGACTACATAGTGTGTGCGCGTGTGTGTGGGTATGTGTGTGTGTACCAATTCATGAATTAGAAGATCATGACTAGTGATGCATCTTATGTACTTGCAATTGTAGGTTGTACCAGATAGAAATACATGGCATCTTGTTATTCCTGCTTCTATAATACATGTTGATTTGGTTGATGAGATGATCTAGTTGTTTACTTTCCCACATGCTTAGTATGCTTTCGTGTGCTTATTTATTATAACTAGCATGGTATAGTGTTGTATGCTAACATCGTGTTTGCTCTTTAGGTTAGTTATTATCAACTAGGTAATCTCGCAGTTAGGAGTTGTATTCTATTAATAGCATATTGTAACATCTTGTGTGATGCCTCGCATCATGTCTGGTTTATTTTACTATTACATTTGTGATATGCTTAAGCCAATGGATCAAGTCATGCTAGTGATTTGTCTTGTCTTATTATGTTCCATATGCTATAGTTGAGTATTTAGACCCTTGTGTTTCTTATAGATGTTTAACTTAGTCTCATTTTAGTATTATGAATGTCTTAATACTTGTTGGTATGACTTATCATATGCTTGCGATGAGTCATATGTCATGTTAGTAGAGTTGTACTTTGATCACACACTAAGTGTGTGTATCATACCTTGTTATTGTAAGCATGTGGTGATAATAGTACTGCTAGTGGTTATTGGTATTAGTTGTTATTTAGTAGTAAGACCATGTCCTCATTTAGTATCTTATCATGATCATCTGTATGTGTGATGCTTGTGTTATTTGTTTAGACCTCCAGTGATTCTATACTCACATGCCTTGTGTGAGATCCATGTTATTATTAAATTGTTTAATTAGTTTCTACCTTAGTATTGGTTTGTCTTCGTTTATAGAAAGGTTGCTAATAGTTTTGATGGTTTATGTTTAGTCTTTGATTGTTGTTAACCATTATAAGTATTTGGATTCATCAAAATATTTATTCTAGGTAGATTGTTACTCTTAATCATATCATGCCTAGGATAGATGTGCATCCATTTGTTCCATGTGTTGTATAGTATCTTGTTAATTGGTTGGCAAATGAATTGGTTTGATATAATGGAGTTGATCCTATTCCATTTTAATGTTGTTTTATGGCTGGACCTAGATCAACTAAATCCATGTTGTTGAATGGTATTTGATTGCTTAACTAGTATGGTTTACAATGTTGGTTTGATTATCATATGGATTACTTGCTTTTGAATATAATAGATGATGTATATGTTTGGATGCTATTGATGACCATTATAAATATTTAGATTATGTCTAATTATTTATTTGTGGTTAACTTTTACCTTGAACATATCATGTTGTGATTGTGTAGTTAAATGCATAGGACAGTTCCTTTTTATGTGTGTTGATGCCATTGCTTTTGTTATATAGTTAGGTGTGATGTGTAGTGGGTACTACTAGTGGTTAGTACCATAGTTTGTATTAGAACGTTAGTATTGTTGGCAAGCCTTGATTATCCATCATTAACTAAACCCTGTCAATTCATCGAGTCCTCTACTTACCTTCCAGTCATGTTATCTCCTTTTGGAATCTCCATCTTGATCAGTATCTTGCTATCCATCCACTCTTAATTTGTTTTGGATGTTATTTGGATTTACTTTTGCTTTGGTATTTATTGTTTGTCTTTTGCTATCATTACGACGAGTAGGGAGTGACGACGATGTTGGACATGGACAGAAACAGGTTACGGAAGAAGGACTCAACAACGAAGGCATGCCTCCTTCTTTGATAATATTTATCCTATGTTTACAAAATTGCATTCTGTTTTATGGTTAGTATATGCATGCTATTTTAATTCTTGTAGCTAGCATGTCCATTGTCACATTACCTTGATCCGCTTGTCGCCTATTCAATTGACTGTAGCGACCTGACCCGAATGGATCAAGTCTCTGTGCTTAAGTGTCATCCCTGGATCGGTATGCTGACACACACAGTACTCGAAGGATTTATAACAGAGGTGAATCACATGTATAAAGTAACTTAAATACTATTACCTCAATCCATATAGCGGAAGCAACAAGGTTGTGGATTCCCATCAACACCAACGGCAAAGTTGAGTGTAGAAACCGTAACCCTAACGTATCACTTACTCGTCGTAAGAAACCTGCAACATGAGAGGTTGCAGCCCGAAGCGGGTCAGTACATTGAATGTACTGGCAAATTCACACCATAGGGAATGATGAACAATGGCTATCACTACATGCATATTTGGCTGGTGGAAAAGCTCTATGGTTATAAGGTTTTTGCGTAAAGCCAATTTTTCCCTACTGCAAAGGAATAAATTTTATTTAACTATTATGGTGGTTGTTGAACATCGAGAATGGTTGACAGCATTCCGATCCCAATTAAGTAATTAAAACCCAACAACATTAATTAGAAGTAACGTGATGAGATTCACATGATATTCAAGTATTAGATACTCAAGTTGTCCATAACTGGGGACACGGCTAATCATGATTAGTTTGTACACTCTGCATAGGTTTGCGCACTTTTCCCCACAAGACTCGATCGCCTCCGTTTGGTTTCCCGCACTACAGGGTGTTTGAGAAGACGGATGACTGAGACATAGTCTTTCAGAAGCGCTAGCACCTTACGATCGGGTAGACCGGTACACCTACATCCCCTACATCTGCTAGTCCACCACTGTACGAGTTCGCACAACTTAGTCAACTATGCTAGAACCCATAATGGCTTGTGGCTGCACACGGAAGTTTCTAGCATGAAAGATCTTATGATCCCTTTGAGCCTGGGTGGCGGTCCAAAAAAAACAGGAAAGTCCTGATAGACATCAGGTGCCTCAATCCACCCAGATGTGTATTTAAGTTGCCACCTTAGATAAACCATTAATTAACAATATTCACAACTGTCATGGATATCACTCACCCAATCCACGTCTACTAGCATAGCATGGCATAAAAGCAAACGTAGAAGTAACTCCCAAAGGTTTCATAATAATATAGGTGATAGGTACTACCTCTTCTACTTCCCATCCCACAGTTTAATTAGATCCTAATCATGCAATGTGAGAGGATTGATCTAATGCAATAAAACATGGGTTGTAGAAAAGGTATGATCAAAGTGTGAACTTGCCTGCAATGTTGATGAAGATGATTCGCACTCAAAACTCTTGATAGATCTACTCGTCACACTCCGGTCAATCTATCGTAAGCAAACAATAGTAACCACACAATAAGTACTCATCTAATGCACAAGTAAAACTCGAACGAGAGAACGAACCAGAAAGTTCAACTTAAGAACTCCGGTTGCAAAGAAAGAACGAACCGAACAAACGATGGAAAACAAACGGCGGAAGAAAACAACTCGGTTCTAGCAAGTTGAAACTAGGTCAAATTTTACCATAGCAAAAACTTGTTCAAGTTGATTAGACGGAACGGAGGTTTCGAGACGAAACTCCAGGCACTTGAATCACCTGATTCCGATAAACGGGCGAGAAGATAAACTAGAACGAAGATCGGATCTGAGATCGCGATCACGGAATAAATCCGACGAAAAGAAAGAGACGAACGGTTAAACGAACGGGCGTCATTAACCGGGAATAATCGGTGATCACGTTCGTTGAGACGAACGGTCCGAAAGAAGAACGAAAACCGATCTAGGGTTTTCGGAAAATAAACCGAAAAAGAAAACGGAAAACCGATCTAGGGTTTCGGAAAAGAAACCGAAACGAAGAATCGGAGAGAAAAACCGGAAAAGAAAACCGGAACGGTTTCTTTTAAAAGAACCGATCCGCAGGGAAGAAAAAGAGAGGCACGGGGCTACCTCCGGCGAGGCGGGGCGAACGGTGGCGACGGCGGCGTGCTAGGGCGGCGGCGGCGGGTGAGGGGCGCGGGGTGGGGCGCGTCTTGGGGAGGAGAGGGGGTTTGGGTTTTTGCTGTGAGGAGATGGGGTTTGGGTTTTTGGTGTGAGGAGAGGGGGGGGTATTTATATAGGAGACGGGAGAGATTACTTGGGGTAGGGGACAAGAAATAGAGTAGGAAAAGGTAAAACGAAACAAGGAAAAGGGGGCTAGCCTAGAGTCCTTCTAGGACTCGGCTAAGAAGCAAGAGGCGGCGGCCTGGCTGCCTGCGCCTGGCGCTGGCGCACAGGGAGGCTGGGGCGGCGGCTGGCTGGGCCTTTGGCCCGGCTGGCCTGCGGGAGTTTTTTTTAACTGGTTCCGCGCGCAGAAAAACAAGAAAAAGAAAAACTAAACGGGCTCCAAAAACCCTAAAGTAAATTTTCCCCGACTCCTAAAAATGAGTCGAACAAAATGAACTTTTCTACGGACCTAAAATGCAATTTTCGAAAACGCGCATTTTTCCCTATCCAAAGAAAAACAAACAAACACCGGAAAACGAAATTTGATCTATTTATTAAATCTTCATTTTTCCTATATTTTGGGAAAGTCATATTATTCCCTCTCTCATATTTTGATATCGGAAAAATAATTGAAGATGAAATAAATAAATCAAATGATCCTCTTTTCAAATTCGAGAAAACTCTCAAATATGAAAATAATGAAATCTCCAACTCTCTCCGAAGGTCCTTGAGTTGCGTGAAATTTCTAGGATCGACCAAAATGCGAGAAAATAAGATATGCATGATGATCTAATGTATAACATTCCAAATTAAAAATTTGGGATGTTACAAACCTACCACCCTAAAAAGGAATCTCGTCCTCGAGATTCGGAGAGGCTAGCAAGAAAAGGTTAGGGTTTGGGTGTCTCCTCAAAATCCATCGATCATCAAAGGGGGTCTGGGGTGCTACCACCCTTAGAAGCATGGTTATTGTTCCATCAAAACTCATATACTCCATCCTTATTCTTGACAGTGTCGGTCTTCTTAGATCATAAGGATAATTCCTTCTCTAGCTCTATCGGCAGCGGCATAACCTTTTCCTCAATTCTTCTGTCCTTTCCTCTTGGTAAGGTTATTCCGAGATTGGGTCTTCTTAGCTGATGGGTCCGGCCCCAAAACTAAACAGCTATCGATATCTCATGGTGGTCAACAATTTGTGGTTTCTCCTGCAGGAAATGGGTCTGGGTTGATCCTCATCGTATAACCTACGGTTGGCAAAAAGCTGTCGTGTACAAGGGAAAAATTCTTATACCATTCTAAGGTTTAACAAGGTTTAATATCGTCATCTCTCTACTATAGGCAAGTCACTCAGATTTACCATCCCATATAGCAAGGCGAATAATAAGAGTAAGTCAGTATGGTGATCAATCCATCCCGCACCCAAATCATTACCTTGTATACAGTTTAGCGAATCTCGCATTCTAACACTCGGTCATCCTCACAAGCATTGCAGAATTTCTCTTGTCGACGAACCAAGTTCGGATAAATCCATAGATTCTGCAAGCCAGACCAATATCTATCGTTCCTTCACAACTCTCAGGTTTTGCGTTACTCCTATAAGATCGTCTATCAATAAGGGCATATCCTCTTCCAGGGTTTTTCTTCAGCAAGAGTGTGTTTGCTTCTTGGCAGGTCCTGGAGCCTGTGGGTTATGGCACATCTCATCACTTGTAGTCCTTGAACTTATCATCGGGCAACTGATCATTGTTCCAACTTCCTAGTATTCTTAAATCCATCCAATTGTACTGTCTTCCTTCCTTCTATTGGCACCAAACCAAGACGTGAGTACTCATACTTGTCATGGGGTTGCCATTGCTCCATATTACCAACATCATACCTCCTTTATATCCAATAGTACCTCATCTCTTCATCCTCGTGGGATATCTCTCATACCGGGATAAAACTTATACTTATGAAGTCCATATTCCACTTCGTGGAACATCATTATCCTTTCCGCGGTCAAGCGTCCTTACAGGGGAATATTGGCCATCTCTGCATGGCACTTCTTCAACTGGGAAACGTGAAACACATCTTGAACTCCTGACAATCCTTCGGGTAACTCAAACTTGTAGGCCACTTCTCTCATACGCTCCAAAACTCGGTATGGTCCTACAAATCTCGGGGCTAATGTCCCTTAACTCCAAATTGTTTAACTCCTCGCAGAGGGAACACATGAAGACATGCTCTGTCTCCAATTTCATAGACTACCTCTTTGAGTTTTTTGAGTCTGCATAACTCTTCTGCCTGGACTGAGCTACCTTTAGTCTATCTCAAATCAACTTAACATTCTCTTCTCACTCCTTGATCACATTTGGTCCAACGGACGGTCTCCAACTTCATCCTACTTACTCTTAGGGTATCACACATATCGAGACAAAACTCGTATTCATTTTGTCTGAAATCCACCCAGTGGAGTATGCTTATCTTTTCCAGGGGTCAACGGTTCTTACAGGGTACCACCACCCTTAAAATGCTCCAATATTTTATCGACCATATTTCTCATATCCTCATAATGGTCAAAATTCTTCTTCATAGGGTAACAACTCATAAAATCCATATCAGTACCAACGATGCTACTTTATTCATTCTCAAATGATTACAATCTCGCTCCTCCATTACATATCTCAACTCAACATCTCAATATGCAAGAAAATTTTCTCACTTCTACTACTCCATTTCTTTTGTTGCAAACTCAACTATCAAGCACAGGTTTCCTTCTCCTCGGGGCATTCTCTGGCAAAGTGCCCTGCTGCATTACAACTAAAACATATTACTTCTGACAAGTATCGAGGTTTCCTTTTTGGGCAACTATTGAGGTAGTGCCCTAACTCCTTGCACTTATAACAGGTGACATGACTCAGATCCTTCCTGGAATCCAATCTACTTCTCTTTCTGGACTTTTCCATTCCCATCAGAGCTTCTATTCCCAGTGGGTCATAATCTACTTCCTCCGTCGGGAATTCTACTAGATCCCCATTCATACAATTCTGGGAGATGTGTCCTTCTTCTCCACATGAATAGCAAGACTTAGTGCAGGGTTTACTCGGGTATTCTTTAGGTGTGTCCTCCATATCTTCCTTCATCACAACTTCTTCTAAAATTTCCATGAGGGGTCCTTTCATTACTTCTTTCCTCTGCTGGATGGTTCTTTGTACCATGGGGTAAATGTGACACTGAGCAGGGTAGTGGGTAGTCCCTTCACACAAGAAACAAGTAATCTGCCCAATTGGGCATTCTTCAACTGGGTGACTTCCTTTACAATTAGGGCATTCATCCTTGTGTTCTTTATGGGTGTGTCCGATCTCTCCACAAATCTTGCACGCACAAGGTTTCTTCATGTCCTTTCCATAAGGCTTCAACTTCTGGGACACAAACTGAGACTTTAGCAAAGTCAACTTAAATTCTTTCCAAGTGGTTACTCCTTGCCATCCATTCATGGTTTGGTACATCCTCCACCAAGTAGCAGCACCTCTTTCAAGCAGAGAAGAGCATGCTGGGTCATATCATGTCCAACTATAGGGTTATTCTCTAGGTGATCCTCCATGTTCTGAATCCATCGGTCTGTCTCCAACTGACCCATCGGTCCAGAAAATACAAGCTCATCTCCATTCATCCGCTATTGGGTCCAAGGGTTTTGGGGTGAGATAAGAGGGATAGAGAGAGATACACACAATACAAACAAAAGTTTTGAAAAGACAGATTTTATTGTGGCTGTCGGAAAAACAACAAACAATTGACAGCTCACAATCGTCGCATCTAACGTAGGTGTATAACAGGGGTTTGGTCTTCTAAGGTCAATACATCTTCAACGTCTCCAAACTCTTCAAGCCTTGTTCATGCCTCCAATGGCTTCTTCCGATCGTGCTTGTCTTTCTCAAGTTCTTTTGCCAGATCATCTCTGTTGACGTGAAATCTCTCGTGACATCCTTCAATATTTCTGGAGTTGCATTCCATACTTCTAGGTTTCAACATCCTTCACATGATCCATGGTCCTTATGTCCTTCAGTTCCTGACGAATCTCCTGTATCTCAAGGTTTTACTTCTCTAGCTTGGCTACTTTCAACTTTTGGATCCTGAGTTCTTCACGAAATGCTTCCTTGTCAAATACGGCTTCATGGAGATCCACCTAAAACTTCTTGATGTACTACTCCAGATCCTGGTGATACACTGGCTAGGGCTAAAACTTCATCTTATGATAGGTGCTCCATCAGCCTTCTTCCATCAAATCCATTCTGATGACATGCATCCTTAACTCAGCATGGTGACAATAGCATCAGCGCGAGATAACTTCTTGGATAGCTGTGTTTCTGCTCTTGTCATTTCCATGAGCTATCATTCCATAGTTGATATCTCCTGCCTTAGGGTTTTCTTGACAAAACTTTGAGTTCTCATGCTCCTTGTTTCAGTCTTTCTCCGATACACCTTGATCTCGGGTATTGACAACTTCCATAGTCTTCCAAGTTCCATAAGGGTAGCCTTCCTAGGTCATACAAATCTGGGAATTCTTCAGTGCCTTCCAATTCTACTTGTCTTCAGAGTCTTCAACAGCTGTAGTTTCCATTATCATAATGCACGGTAAAATCTTCTTCATTCCGAATGGTCTCGGTTGTCCGATATCTTGTACATCTTGGAGTGGTCTCATCAGTCGAATCTTTGTGTGGTCAAAAGGGGAAAAGGGATATGGTCTCACTAAAGGGAATTTTTGAATAGCTCAGAAGAGAAGAGAGGTAAAAGATCTTTTGAAAGGGAAAGTTGTAGAAAAAAAATCATTGCTATGGGCTTGCCAATTTCTAGGGTCACGTCCTACAGTCAACATGTGCTCTGATACCATCTTGTAGCGACCTGACCCGAATGGATCAAGTCTCTGTGCTTAAGTGTCATCCCTGGATCGGTATGCTGACACACACAGTACTCGAAGGATTTATAACAGAGGTGAATCACATGTATAAAGTAACATAAATACTATTACCTCAATCCATATAGCGGAAGCAACAAGGTTGTGGATTCCCATCAACACCAACGGCAAAGTTGAGTGTAGAAACCGTAACCCTAACGTATCACTTACTCGTCGTAAGAAACCTGCAACATGAGACGTTGCAGCCCGAAACGGGTCAGTACATGGAATGTACTGGCAAATTCACACCATAGAGAATGATGAACAATGGCTATCACTACATGCATATTTGGCTGGTGGAAAAGCTCTATGGTTATAAGGTTTTTGCGTAAAGCCAATTTTTCCCTACTGCAAAGGAATAAATTTTATTTAACTATTATGGTGGTTGTTGAACATCGAGAATGGTTGACAGCATTCCGATCCCAATTAAGTAATTAAAACCCAACAACATTAATTAGAAGTAACGTGATGAGATTCACATGATATTCAAGTACTAGATACTCAAGTTGTCCATAACTGGGGACACGGCTAATCATGATTAGTTTGTACACTCTGCAGAGGTTTGCGAACTTTTCCCCACAAGACTCGATCGCCTCCGTTTGGTTTCCCGCACTACAGGGTGTTTGAGAAGACGGATGACCGAGACATAGTATTTCAGAAGCGCTAGCACCTTACGATCGGGTAGACCGGTACACCTACATCCCCTACATCTGCTAGTCCACCACTATAAGAGTTCGCACAACTTAGTCAACTATGCCAGAGCCCATAATGGCTTGTGGCTGCACACAGAAGTTTCTAGCATGAAAGATCTTATGATCCCTTTGAGCCTGGGTGGCGGTCCAAAAAAAAACAGGCAAGTCCTGATAGACATCAGGTGCCTCAATCCACCTAGATGTGTATTTAATTTGCCTCCTTAGATAAACCATTAATTAACAATACTCACATCTATCATGGATATCACTCACCCAATCCACGTCTACTAGCATAGCATGGCATAAAAGCAAACGTAGAAGTAACTCCCAAAGGTTTCATAATAATATAGGTGATAGGTACTACCTCATCTACTTCCCATCCCACGGTTTAATTAGATCCTAATCATGCAATGTGAGAGGATTGATCTAATGCAATAAAACATGGGTTGTAGAAAAGGTATGATCAAAGTGTGAACTTGCCTGCAATGTTGATGAAGATGATTCACACTCAAAAATCTTGATAGATCTACTCATCACACTCCGGTCAATCTATCGTAAGAAAACAATAGTAACCACACAATAAGTACTCATCTAATGCACAAGTAAAACTCGAACGAGAGAACGAACCAGAAAGTTCAACTTAAGAACTCCGGTTGCAAAGAAAGAACGAACCGAACAAACGACGGAAAACAAATGGCCGAAGAAAACAACTCGGTTCTAGCAAGTTGAAACTAGGTCAAAATTTTACCATAGCAAAAACTTGTTCAAGTTGATCAGACGGAACAGCGGTTTCGAGACGAAACTCCAGGCTCTTGAATCACCTGATTCCGATAAACGGGCGAGAAGATAAACTAGAACAAAGATCGGATCTGAGATCGCAATCGCGGAATAAATCCGACAAAAAGAAAGAGACGAACGGTTAAACGAACGGGCGTCGTTAACCGAGAAAAATCGGTGATCACGTTCGTTGAGACGAACGGTCCGAAAGAAGAACGAAAACCAATCTAGGGTTTTCGGAAAGGAGATCGAAACGAAAAACCGATCTAGAACAAAACCGATCTAGGGTTTCGAAAAAGAAACCGAAACGAAGAATCAGAGAGAAAAACCGGAAAACAAAACCGGAACGGTTTCTTTTAAAAGAACCGATCCGTAGGGAAGAAAAAGAGAGGCGCGGGGCTACCTCCGGCGAGGCGGGGCGAACGGTGGTGACGGCGGCGTGCTAGGGCGGCGGCGGCGTGAGGGGCGCGGGGTGGGGCGGGCGGGGAGGAGGGGCGGGGCGGGGTGGGGGGGGTTGGGTTTGGTGTGAGGAGAGGGGGTTTGGGTTTTTGGTGTGAGGAGAGGGGGGGTCTATGGGGGTATTTATATAGGAGAGGGGAGAGATTACTTGGGGTAGGGGACAAGAAATAGAGTAGGAAAAGGAAAACGAAACAAGAAAAGGGGGCTAGCCTAGAGTCCTTTAGGACTCGGCTAAGAGCAAGAGGCGGCGGCCTGGCTGCCTGCGCCTGGCGCTGGCGCACAGGGAGGCTGGGCGGCGGCTGGCTGGGCCTTTGGCCCGGCTGGCCTGCGGGAGTTTTTTTTAACTGGTTCCGTGCGCAGAAAAACAAGAAAAAGAAAAACTAAACGGGCTCCAAAAACCCTAAAGTAAATTTTCCCCGACTCCTAAAAATGAGTCGAACAAAATGAACTTTTTCTACGGACCTAAAATGCAATTTTCGAAAACGCGCATTTTTCCCTATCCAAAGAAAAACAAACAAACACCGGAAAACGAAATTTGATCTATTTATTAAATCTTCATTTTTCCTATATTTTGGGAAAGTCATATTATTCCCTCTCTCATATTTTGATATCGGAAAAATAATTGAAGATGAAATAAATAAATCAAATGATCCTCTTTTCAAATTCGAGAAAACTCTCAAATATGAAAATAACGAAATCTCCAACTCTCTCCGAAGGTCCTTGAGTTGCGTGAAATTTCTAGGATCGACCAAAATGCGAGAAAATAAGATATGCATGATGATCTAATGTATAACATTCCAAATTAAAAATTTGGGATGTTACATTGACACCTGAGTAGAATATAGTATTCTGGTAGAGTAGAAATGCTTAGCCATGCTTATTACCCTATAGGTGCTTTGTTGAATGACCTTTGAGTCCTTGACACTTGAAACTTATCGCTGAGCTAGGCTGATTGGCCCTTGTTGATCTCCTCTACTCTCTTCTACTCTGGGTTAAACTTACCATCTAAATACTGGCACGGGCGACCGTTGAATCAAGGATTGAAGGAGCGATTGGCTGCCCTTCACAGGTTGAAGGGGGCAATCAGTCGTCCGTGCCGCATGAGGCCTAATAAGTCTTGGATTTGAAGATTGTGATAACAGTACAACCACATGCTATATGGGCACTGGCTTGGTTAATTAGTTAGTTCACTCTTATTGTCGTCATCGCCATACCGCAGATGGGATAACTGCCTTGCGAGGAGTATCCTCGGCACAAAAGGGGGGCCCGGACTGTGAACTGCGGTTACTTCCGTGTTGAAACCTAGTGGGCTTGGCACAGTAAGTTTGGTCTAATGAAATACCTCGTCACAATCTCCCTGCCGGTATATCAAATGGTGTACTACGCTAGCGACGGCTAGTGGCAACAAGTCGGTATTGTGTCATGTGGGTAAAGTGTACAACCTCTGTAGAGTGTAAAACTATTCGAATAGCCGTGTCCACGGTCAAGGACAGCACATGAATCTTTCTTGACATACATGACCTCTCTTGCTTATTCCCTCTTTACCCCTATTCTTGGAACCTATGAATAGTGTGAGTTGATCGAGGATCCTTACTTTGATGAAAGTTATTCTGGAGATAAAACACATTCTCATCAAAAACTGCTTTTATCCAACTGCTTTATTTGTCAAACAAAATTAGCTTTATACAAATGAGCCATACAGCCTTCCTTTGAAGGCACATGTAGCTATTAGGTCTTTCCCTGTGGGAGGCATGTTGAGTACACAATGTACTCATGGCAATAATTTTTTTGACAACAGAGTTACCTGGAGACGAAGATGATGACTATGACTACTATGGCGATCTGTAGAAGTGAGGTCACGTGGACTACATCAACTGCCTGTGGCTAAGATGGAGTCGCTACGCATTGTACTTTCCGCTATTTTTCTTAATGTAATAAGTGTCATGAGACATTTATCTAGGTATGCCTTGTGGCAAGATATATTTAAAATTGTAATACCTTTTATGCATTGTGCAATGATATCATTTCACTATGTTGTCAACAATGATCCAGGGGTTGACAAATATACACAGGAGGGTCTGGAAGTTAATTCCGGGTTCTCACAGAAGTGGTATCAGAGACGATGTCGACCTAGTCGCGTGGCACGCTTCATCATTGTCATATTGCTTGCATGATCATGTAGTTGACATCATATTTGTGGCAAGGCCACCATTCATAATTCTTCATACATGTCACTCCTGCATCATTTCACATCCAGGTACACCGCCGGAGGCATTCACATATAGTCATATTTTGTTCTAAGTATTGAGTTGTAATTCTTGAAGTTGTAAGTAAATAAAGTGTGATGATCATCATTATTACAGCATTGTCCCAAGTGAGGAAAGGATGATGGAGACTATGATTCCCCCACAAGTCGGGGTGAGACTCTGGACGAAAAAAAAGAGAAAGGCCATAAAAAAAGAAGAAAGAAGGCCCCCAAAAAATGAGATAAAAAGAGAGAAGGGACAATGCCACTATCCTTTTTCCACACTTGTGCTTCAAATTAGCACCATGTTCCTCATATAGAGAGTCTCCTATGATATCACTTTCATATACTAGTGGGAATTTTTCATTGTAGAACTTGGCTTGTATATTCCAATGATGGGCTTCCTCAAAATGCCCTAGGTCTTAGTGAGCAAGCAAGTTGGATGCACACCCACTAATTTTTTTGTTGAGCTTTCATATACTTATAGCTCTAGTGCATCCGTTGCATGGCAATCCCTACTCACTCACATTGATATCTATTGATGGCCATCTCCATAGCCTGTTGATATGCCTAGTTGATGTGAGACTATCTTCTCCTTTTTGTCTTCTCCGCAACCACCATTATATTCCACCTATAGTGCTATATCCATGGCTCACGCTCATGTATTTTGTGAAGATTGAAAAAGTTTTGAGAATGTCAAAAGTATGAAACAATTGCTTGGCTTGTCATCGGGGTTGTTGATGATTTAAATATTTTGTGTGGTGAAGATAGAGCATATCCAGACTATATGATTTTGTAGGGATAACTTTCTTTAGCCATGTTATTTTGAGAAGACATAATTGCTTTGTTAGTATGCTTGAAGTATTATTATTTTTATGTCAATATGAACTTTTGTCTTGAATCTTTCGGATCTGAATATTCATACCACAATTAAGAAGAATTACATTCAAATTATGCCAAGTAGCACTCCGCATCAAAAATATCCATGGCTCATGCTCATATATTGCGTGAAGATTGAAAATGTTTGAGAACATCAAAAGTATGAAACGATTGCTTGGCTTGTCATCAGGGTTGTGCATGATTTAAACAATTTGTGTGGGGAAGATAGAGCATAGCCAGACTATATGATTTTGTAGGGATAACTTTCTTTGGACATGTTATTTTGAGAACGCATAATTGCTTAGTTAGTATGCTTGAAGTATTATTATTTTTATGTCAATATTAAACTTTCATCTTGATTCTTTTGGATCAGAACATTCATGCCACAATAAAGAAAAATTACATTGAGAAATATGTTAGAAAGCATTCCACATCAAAAATTCTTCTTTTATCATTTACCTACTCGAGGACGAGCAGGAATTAAGCTTGGGGATGCTTGATACGTCTCCAACGTATCTATAATTTTTGATTGCTCCATTCTATTATATTATCTATTTTGGATGTCAATGGGCTTTATTTTACACTTTTATATCAATTTTGGGATTAACCTACTAACCGGAGGCCCAACCCAAATTGCTGTTTTTTTTGCCTATTTTAGGGTTTCGCCGAAAAGGAATATCAAACAGAGTCCAAATGGAATGAAACCTTCGGGAACATGATTTTCTCAACAAACGATCTAGGAGACTTGGAGTGGGCATCAAGAAACAAACGAAGAAGCCACGAGGCAAGGGGCGCGCCCTCCACCCTCGTGGGCCCCTCGTTGCTCCACCAATGTACTTCTTCCTCCTATATATATCCACGTACCCCCAAACATCCAGGAGCACCACGAAAACCTAATTCCACCGCCGCAACCTTCTATACCTGAGAGATCCCATCTCGGGGCCTTTTCCGGAGCTCCGCCAGAGGGGGCATTGATCACGGAGGGCCTCTACATCAACTCCATGGCCTCTCCGGTGATGTGTGAGTAGATTACTTCAGACCTATGGGTCCATAGTTATTAGCTAGATGGCTTCTTCTCTCTCTTTGGATCTCAATACAAAGTTCTCCTCGATCTTCTTGGAGGTCTATTCGATGTAATCTTCTTTTGTGGCGTGTTTGTCGAGATTCGATGAATTGTGGGTTTATGTTCAAGTTTATCTATGAACAATATTTGAATCTCCTCTGAATTCTTTTATGTATAATTGGTTTATCTTTGCAAGTCTCTTCGAATTATCAGTTTGGTTTGGCCTACTAGATTGATCTTTCTTGCAATGGGAGAAATGCTTAGCTTTGGGTCCAATCTTGCGGTGCTCGATCCCAGTGACAGAAAGGGAAACGACAAATATTGTATTATTGCCATCGAGGATAAAAAGATGGGGGTTATATCATATTGCATGAGTTTATCCCTGTACATCATGTCATCTTCCTTAAAGCATTACTCTGTTCTCTTGAACTTAATACTCTAGATGCATGCTGGATAGCGGTCGATGTGTGGAGTAATAGTAGTAGATGCAGAATCGTTTCGGTCTACTTGTCGTGGAAGTGATGCCTATATACATGATCATACCTAGATATTCTCATAACTATGCTCAATTCTATCAATTGCTCGATAGTAATTCGTTTACCCACCGTAATACTTATGCTCTTGAGAGAAGCCACTAGTGAAACCTATGGCCCCCGGGTCTATGTTCCATCATATTAATCTTCCAATACTTAGTTATTTCCTTTGCCGTTTATTTTACTTCGCATCTTTATTTCTCTTTATCATAAAAATACCAAAAATATTATCTTAAATATCTATCAGATCTCACTCTCGTAAGTGACCATGAAGGGATTGACAACCCCTTTTATCGCATTGGTTGGGAGGTTCTTATTTGTTTGTGTAGGTGTGTGGAACTTGAGCGTGATATCCTACTGGATTGATACCTTGGTTCTCAGAAACTAAGGGAAATACTTACGCTACTTTGCTGCATCACCCTTTCCTCTTCAAAGGAAAACCAACACAGTGCTCAAGAGGTAGCATCAGGTACCTAGTGACTTCCTTCAAGTGTCGTCCAAAGGGTGTCTCTTCATCCAGTTGAGAAAACTTGTTCCTTCGGTCCACCTACTATAGAGTGGAAAATAGAGAAGAGTGACCTATGGCTTATCTTAGTGGTCGCGTCCTATAATCAGTGTGTGCTCTGATACCATCTTGTAGCGATCCGACCTCAAACGGTCAAATCTCTATGCATAAGTGTCATCCCTGGATTGGAAATGCTGACACACACAGTACTTTGAAGGATTTGTAATAGAGTAGAAATCACACACTTATTACATCGATAGTCTCAAGAGATTTGACCTAAGGCCATCTAAATACGATAATAGCGGAAGGCTTGGAAGATAAAGTGAGTCCATCAACTCCAACGACATAGCTGAGTGCACGACAACGACCTAGCGCACCTTACTCTTCGTCTGAAAAGTCTGCAACATAATACGTTGCAGCCCGAAAATGGGTCAGCACATGGAATATGCTGGCAAAATAACACTGTAGAGGAATGAACAGGTAACAACTATAACTATATGCATATTTGGCTAGTGGAGGCTCTACGGTTAATATGTTTTTGCGAAAACCCAATTTTTCCTACAACAAAGGAATATATTTTGTTTAACTATCATGGTAGTTGATAAACATTGAGAAGGTTCCTCCAACGCAATCCCAATTAAGCAATATTAATAACCCAACAAATTAATTTAGAGTGATGACAACATGATAATACAGGAACCAGATACTCAAGATGTCCATAACCGTGGACACGGCTAATCATGATTAGTTTTACACTCTGCAGAGGTTTGCTCACTTTTTCCCACAAGACTCGATCTCCTTCGTTGGATTTCTCGCACTATAGGGTGTTTGAGAAACGGATGACCGAGACATAGTCTTTCAGAAGGATTAACTCTTTACTCTGGGCAGACAGTTACACCTAATTTCCCCTACATCTGCTAGCCTACCACTAAAAGAGGTCAGGCAACATACTCAACTATGCCAGAGCCCATAATGGCTTGTGGCTACACACGGAAGTTTCTAGCATGAATAATCTTATGATCCCTTTGAGCATGGGTGGCGAACCATATGATGATCACACGGGTACTCCGGGATATCCTAGGACAACACTGTATTCTCCAGGTGCCCGCAACCAATCCACCCAGATGTGTATTTAGTTAGCCACCTTAAGTTAATCCTTAATTAACAACTCTCACATATGCATGGATACACTCAAACCCAAACCATGTCTATGAGCATATCATAGCAGTATAAGCATAACGTAGAAGTAACTCCCAGGGTTTGATAGTAAAAGGGCAATAGGTTCTACCTCATCATCTACTTCCCAATACCCACATGTTAAGAGATTCTACTCATGCAATGTTTGAGGGTTGAAACTAATGCATAAAAACTGGGTGATAAAGTGGTACGATCAAAGTGTTACTTGCCTTGCTGAAGATCTGCAAACCCTAGAGACTCGTAGTAGCTCGCTTCACACTCCGGAAATTCTATCGCAAACAAACAATAGCATACATAAGCACTCAAGCATAGATTCAAGGGTAAAACTCAAATATGAAAGTCCAAACTAAAAGTTCAACTGAAGAGTGTCGATTTGCAAAAAGAATCAATCGAATCGGAGCTACGGAACCGAAACTACGCTCAAAAGAACTTCGAATTCAAATATGCTGGAAACCAAATTTTAAATTTTCAAAATCACGTTCAAGTTGATTAACTGTAAAGTGGACTTTGAGATGAAGATTTTGGCATTGGTTTCACTGGATTTTGGATGAACGGTTTGCAAGGGTTTGAAGATTAGGGGCTAATCTATGATAAAAATATATTCGCGGATAGGTCCTTGGTGAAAATAAAATAAAAAGAAAAATCTATCAGACGAACGTCCGCTAACAGAGACAAACGAACCAATCCATTCGTTATAAGAACTAAACGAAGGAACGTCCGCGGAGTAGATCTAAACCGAGAAAACCGATCTATAAAAAACCGATCTAGATCTAGGGTTTACCGAAATAAACTGACAAGAACCGAAAAAACTGGCGGCAACAGATCCAAATGGTGGCGGCTTCCGGCGAGGTGGGGCGGCGCGGGGCTGAGGCGTCGGGCGGCGGCAATGGCGTCGGTAGGCGCGGGGTCATCGGCGGCGGCGCGGCGAGGCAACAGCGGCGGCGGCGGCGGTAGGTGGCTGCGGTAGCTCGGGGCTCGGGACGTGGTGGAGAGGGGCGGCTGCGCGACTCGGCTTATAAAGGCCTCGGGGGGGGGGGGAGTGGGGGGGGTGGCTTGCACGAGGGGCACGGACGCCGAGGCCGACCCGGACTCCGGCGCTCGCACGACTGCGGGAGGCGGCGGCGCTAGTTGGGCTTGGCCCAGACGGGCGAAAAGTTTTTTTAAAATAATTCCGCCGACGAAAATCCTAAATAAATATTAAAAAAATTCTAAAAATGCCAAAAACAATTTTCACCGTCTAAATAAAATATTCAGAATAAAGTGAACATTTTTCTGGCCTAAAAATGCAATTTTGAAAAATGCATATTTTTCTAATTCAAATAAAATAGCAATAAAATCCCAAATAAAATATTTATTTGATTTTAACATTTTTCCTTCAATATTTCTTTTGTTTTGGAGAAGTCCTTTTATCTCCTCTCTTTTATTTTTATACTGAAAATATTTCGGAGAGAAAAACATTAAAACCAAAATGATCCTCTTTTCAAATTTGAGAAAAACTCAAATATGAAAATAGTGAAAACCCCAACTCTCTCCGTGGGTCCTTGAGTTGCTTAGGATTTCTAGGATCGCAAACGAGATGCAAATAAAATATGCTATGCATATGATGACCTATGTATAACAATCCAAATTGAAAATTTGGGATGTTATAGTTTCAAAGAGGTTTTTACATGGTGGGATGTTGAGTTTTAGAGTTTTACGCAATCTCCGTATAAAAATAAATAAATTTCACACAAGCATGACATTGTGTCTGCCATGCCATGTGGTGGTCAAGCGTTATTTACTCTAATATCTATCCAAAATCATGATATTAAATTTGTGCGTTAATTTATGTAAATCCTATTTATAAACGTTGGATGAGCCAAGAATAATGGAAAAAATACATGCACATATATCATGGATTTTAAATCTGATCCATCTAAAAGTCGTCTACATGTTTTTTACTTTCTAAACTTTCTGAAATATAACTACCATTCTTTTATTAAGATGGTCAAGCACGACAACCGGCACCTTCATTCATGTTTTAGTTCTTAATCATTTGATCTTATATTGCAAGAGCGTTGTAGAACAAGCGCAAGGAAGTGCTTCCACAAGCTTTTGTTGAGGCCATAATTTTCTTCCATCCAATTTTGTGAAATCTTTCATAAAATGGTAGTCCCTTATCATTTTTCAGCATTCTAAGGATTTCTCAATTCTAGATGGGAGTTGTAGAAGTGAAAAATAAATGTTCTCAAGACCCCAAAAATGCGCATAAGTGCAAGGTGGAAGATCTTACTTTTGTTGGTACTCCCATTTCTACAGCTATTAGGTTTCAGGTGTGGTGGATGAATGATTAGGGTTGCATGTGCCTATGTATTTTGTGCTTTATTGTCGGAAATGTTGATTTGTAACTATAATATTTTCATTTTTTGTTTTCTTTCCTTCATTTCCTATGCACGCACAAGAAGAAAAATGTGCAATATATAGGGTATAGTCTACATCAGTTGTGAAATAAATAAGATTGATATCAGATCAGAGGTTCAATGTAGACGAGTAGCTGATATTTCAGTCCATTGTTATGTGAAAAGTTGCCTTGATGTCATATGCATAATTGCTTTGTCAATGCTAGAAAACAGTAGATGTATAAATGGAAGCAACAAATTGATGATGAAAATATGTTTCACAATAATGGAAAACAGCGCAGCAAAGCATGCGTTTCCATCTAGTCAATTGGACACTACCTATTGGCAGGAACTAGTACCGCCTACACGTATAACACACAACCATGTGCTAAGGGCATCTCCAAAGCTGACCCGCAAATGTCTCTGATATACATTTGTTTTTATGTCCGGACATGGTCTGTGGATATGATGTGGGAGGGAGCCGTCCAGTGCTAATGACAAAGTATCCGTTGGGAGGAGAAAAAGTAGGTGGGGACTATGCATGTGGTGGGACATTTATGGTTTTAGTCTTCGGTTGGGAGAAGAGAGAGAAGAGGAGGACCATGCATCTGTGGTTGAGAGGGGAGATAGAAGGAGAAAGAGGGGGACCATGCATGTGATTGGTCAAGTGCATGTCCAGACTTGGGCAAAGCCCCCCATGTTTGTCTTTTGGATACAGCAATCTCTACACCTGGATTGCTAGGCGGTCATATATGGGTTCCCGTTGGATGGTAGAAGTGGTCCAGACACTGTGATTCGGACATATAGTCGAGGTTTAAGGGTCCACTTTGGAGATTCCCTAAACCTAGCCAAACTTGAGACATCCAGATAGGACATAAACTCCTGCTAACACACATACTTGACTCTATGAAATCCAAACATTGATCTATACATGATGAAACTCTAGCTTAATCAACATTACCTCTAACAATATTAAATTATTGTCTTCTCGTGCTCCTCCTAATCTTGACTCGTTGAAGCTTCGAGTAAACCGTCATATCCGTACACTAAGTATGACCCGTTTGAAAACATGAAACACCTCTTTACTCTGTGAAGTTGTGCCACCATCATTGCTTGGTCGCTGTCTTCCTCTCGGTTCCCACCATATTCCTATTGTATTTGCACACCATACTCGTGTTGTACTTGCACACCATACTCCTGTTGTACTTGCTCACACTAGATTCACCTCTACCAGATGCACACCTCCTCGCTTTACGATAGGCTTTCCTACCACCATTCGGCTACAACATCTCACCGAATCCATACTAGCCGCAAGCAGGACACTCCATGAGGACATGGACATGACTCACAGAACATTGTGCACACTGCTTTAACTCCAACAAATCCTCACCAAGACAAGCACTTGAACACGAGATGACTCATAGACATGACGCCGACCGAACATGCGAACTTGCATGACTCCTTGACTTGTCATATGCTCTCAGACGTCGATCTTCATGAGCGCCTGCACCACACCTCAAGACCACCACTAACATCAATGATCACCTTCCACCACCTTGTAGATGACAGCCCACCGTCTTCCTCCTTGTTGCTACACCGAATGACGATCGCTTGTCGCATTGCTTATGTCATCCTACCAAATGACTATTGCCCGCTCCTCCTCGTTGTTGCACCACCCAACCATGATATTGCCCACCCGAGGGAAAGCGTGACTTCAAATCTTTGATGTTTCTCTGATAGCAATTGTTGGGATTCATCCACAAGATCAATTACATCAAACTATAATGATGAACGTGCTCAAAACAATTGGGCAGAGGCACCTGTCGTGCCTCGTAATTCTACTTATTTTTATTTCTTTTCTTTTCTCCACAATGTTACAAGACTCATGCAACTTGGTATTTATACATACACGCAACCAACCCCTAAATTTCCTAGACCTATACCAAGATGATTCTTCCTAATCAAAATACACTTGACATACATGATAGGGAAGGAGGCTGTGATTTTGATCAGGTCATGGGCTGACTAAGGCACATGGGTTCCACCAAGAATGAAATGACGTATGCGTGGCATCAAAATCGGGACTGAGTTGCCTAGGGTTGGAAATCGAATGGTTTCGGGAATTCAAGGGTAGGAGACGGTGGTAATTGATGCGGCTTGAAGCTACGTCGGTATTTCCCCAAAGAGGAAGGGATGATGCAGCACAGCGGCGGTAGGTGTTGTTTTCGTCGACTCCCCTAGGGTTTCTGGAATATTGGGGTATTTATAGAGCAAAGAGGCGGTCCGGGGGGCACCCGAGGTGGGCACAATCCACCAAGGCGTGCCTGGGCCTCCTGGTGAGCCCTGGTGGGTTGTACTCTCCTCGGAGCACCCCCCAGGCGCAGCCTTGGCCCATTAGGTGTCTTCTGGTCCAAAACAATCTTCGTAATGTTTCATTGCATTTCGACTCCGTTTGGTATTGATTTCCCGCGATGTAAAAAACACGCAGAAAACAACAACTGGCATTGGCACTAGGTCAATAGGTTAGTACCAAAATATGATATAAAATAACTATAAAATGATCATAAAACATCCAAGATTGATAATATAACATCATGGAACAATAAAAAATTATAGATACATTGGAGACACATCATCCTCGAGTAGGTAAGTGATAAAAACAGAATTTTTAAGTGGAATGTTGCCTAACATGTCATATCATATTTCTTTTCTTTATAGCATGGACATTTGGACTTTTATATTGTTCAAAGCAATAGTCTAGTTTCGACAAGATTACCTAAATACTCAAGCATATCAACAAGCAACCATGTATTTCAAAATATCAACGCTAAAATAAGTTATCCCTAGCCTATCATGCTTAATCATTGATCTATTCATGAAACACACTTGCATATTAGCTACACCCAATGCTCAAGTACGATCATATTGCCTCCTAGTTGGTGCTTTTATATGAGAAGATGGAGACTCAAATTGAAAAATAAAAATTGCATAAAGTAAAAGAAAGGCCCTTCGCAGAGGGAACTAGGGATTTGTAGAGGTGACAGAGCTTAAAGCGAAAAACTTAGAGATAAAAACATTTTGGGAGGTGTGTCTTTCCCACCAACGAAAACGACTTAGAGTTCCCAACAGTTTCCATGCTAGATATATCATAGGTAGTTCCCAAACAGAAAATAAAGTTTATTGCTTTTCCACCATAGTTTCACTTCCCATGGCTAACCGTATCCACGGGTGCCTTCCATACCAACACTTTCCAAGGAATTTACTATTTGAAAACATAAATTAATTCATTTTTCATTTCGGGACTGGGCATCACTACAGGAATCAGGTAATTTGCCGTCTGTGGATCACAGACGGCAAATACCTAAATACAGACGGCAAAGATTTGGCCGTCAGGAAGCAGACGGCAAAGTCAGACGGCAAAGATAAGTCGGCAAAGAATACTTTGCCGTCAGCATTTCGTCGTGCAGACGACAAAGATTTTACCGTCAGCCAACTAAAGATTTGCCGTTTGTCGCAAAAATAATAGACGGCGAAATCCTATTCTTTGCCGTCTGTTGAAACTTGTTCTTTGCTGTCATCTAGACTAAACTACAGACGACAAAGGTTATTTTTCATTTTAAAAAGAGTGACGTCAGAGCAGAGCCTCTCGCCGGACACAGCAGGTTCAGCTCAAGTAGATTTGGATTCGACACGGCGTGCTGCATTTCATTTATCGAGGTTGAGTTACAGAGAAGAAACAAAGTTGTCCTGGAAATTTACAAAAAGGACCCTGCCAAGTAAAAATAAAAGCAATCAAGTCCTCCACTACAGCAACTTGGACTTCACCGCCAGCCGTCCTTTTTCTGGCCGGAGACAGAACCACAGAGTTTCCACTGCCGCCGCCTTGCCCTGCCCATGCCGGCCCGCAACACCAATAGGAGCCGAATGGAGGAGACGCTATCCGCTCTGCCCGCGCCGGCCCGAAGCACCAACCGTAGTTGCTCCCCTGCCCGCAGCGGTCTCACGTGTCGGTCGTGCCCTGCTCGCGCCGCACGCTCGCCGCCCGCCCGCGCGTCGCGCGCAGCGGCCTCCCGCGCCGACCGCTCTGCCCGCACCGGCCATGTCCTACTCACGCCGCCGCCTCGCTGGAGAAGCTGCAGTGGCCTCCGCGCCGGACGCTCTGCCCGCACCGGCCAAGCCTGGCTCGCGCCGCCCGCCCCGCTGGAGGAGCCGAAGCGGCCTCCCGCGCCGGCCGCTCTGCCGGCATCGGCCAAGCCTGGCTCGCGACGCCCGCCCCGCTGGAGAGCTGAAGCGGCCTCCCGCGGCGGCCGCCCTGCCCACACCGGCCAAGCCTGGCTCGCGCCGCCTGCCCCGCTGGAGGAGCCGAAGCGGCCTCCCGCGCCGGCCGCCCTACCCACAGGAAGGGGAAGGAGGGAGCCAGAGGAGGCAGAGCAGAGGAAGGGGAGGAAGATTGGACGAAGGTTTGCCGGCGGTGGCAGAGGGTTCGCCGGCCGGAGGAGCCGCGGCTGGTGGCGCCGGCGAGTGGATCGGGATGCGGGCGAGGTGGTGGGGGTGGGCTACGTGCGTGTAGAGAGACAGGTACGAGAGAGAGAGAGAGATCGTGCGGGATAAGGGAGGGAGAGCGTGGTGGGGTCGGGCGTGGGAGAGTGTTGGGGTGGGGGGCTGCGATTGTGGGCTGTGTGGGTTGAGATGCCGCCACGTCATCGATCCGCGTGATCGATCCGCATGGTGTGTTTTCTCTTTGCCGTCTGCATTTTTTACTACAGACGGCAAAGAGCACACTTTGCCGTCTGCAAAAAAAAAGATAGCAAAGATCTTTGCCGTCTGCGTTTTATATTACAGACGGGAAAGTGAGCTCTTTGCCGTCTGTATTTTTTTCCAGACGGCAAAGTGAGCTCTTTGCCGTCTGTAATTTTTTTTCCAGACGGCAAAGTCTATTTTACCGTTACTTTTTCTTAGCCGTCTACTGATGACGGCAAACCCTTTCTTTGCCATCTGTCCCGACGAAATGCTGACGACAAAGAAATTACTAACGGCAAATCTCCTGTTTCCCGTAGTGCATCCCTAATACCTTTGCCTTACTCTCGTGCAATGACAAGTGAATAAACACTCATCATGAGAGTAACACATCTAGCATGGAAAATATTAGCCACCCCTCACAGCTCCGCGAGCAGTACGAACACACAAAAGACAAGTTTATTTTGAAAATTGGAGATGGAACATACAAATTTGCTTAGAACGGCAAAAGAATACATCATATAGGTAGATATAGTGGACTCATGTGGCAAAACCGGTTTAAAGGTTTATGGATGCACAAGTAGTGATCATACTTAGTGCAAAATGAAGGCTAGCAAAAGATTGGGAAGCGACCAACCAAGAAACGAATAATCTCATAAGTGAGCATTAAGCATAATTAACACCGAATAATGCACCACAAGTAGGATATAATTTCATTGAATAATTATTGCCTTTCGTGCTTGCATAGGGAATCACAAACCTTAACACCTATATTCTTACTAAAGCGTAATTACTCATCAACATGACTCACATACCACATCATCATATCTCAAAACTATTACTAAGAATCAAGTTTATTTTGTCCAATGATATTCATGAAAGTTTTATTATATCCTTCTTGGATACCTATCACTTTGGAACTAATTTTCATGAGTTGCTTTTGATAAGCTCAAATAAATATAATTGAAGATCATGATCATAATTTTTTTCTTTCTCTCTAATTAATTTAAGTGAAGCAAGAGAGAATTTCATGAAAATTTTGCTAATTCTCAAATAAATCTAAGTGAAGTAAGAGAGCATTTCTTCAAAAATACTAAAGCACAACATGCTCAAAAAGATATAAATGAAGTACTAGAGCAAGTCCATAGCTCATAAAAAAAATTAAGTGAAGCATACAGAGCAATTCTAACAAGTCATGACATAATTTTGGCTCTCTAAAATAGGTGTGTCCAGCAAGGAATCAAGACTTAAAATTCAAAATAAAACAAGCAAAGACTCATATCATACAAGACGCTGCAAGCAAAACACATAGTATGTGATGAATAAAAATATAGCTTCGAGTAAAATACCGATGGTCATTAGAAGAAAGAGGGGATGCCACTCGGGGCATCCCCAAGCTTAGTTCCTTGCTCTCTTTTGGATAATAGCTTGGGATGCCGGGCATCCCCAAGCTTAGGCTCTTCTTACTCCTTATTCCTTCATCCATCGTAAGATAACCCAAAACATGAAAACTTCAATCACACAAAACTCAACAAAACCTTCGTGAGATCCCTTAGTATAAGAAAACAAATCAGTACTATAAGTACTGTATCAAACCAATTGTTGGGATTCATCCACAAGATCAATTACGTCAAACTATAATGATGAACACGCTCAAAACAATTGGGCAGAGGCACCTGTCGTGCCTCGTAATTCTACTTATTTTTATTTCTTTTCTCCAGAATGTTACAGGACTCATGCAACTTGGTATTTATACATACACGCAACCAACCCCTAAATTTCCTAGACCTATACCGAGATGATTCTTCCTAATCAAAATACACTTGACATACATGATAGGGAAGGAGGCTGTGATTTTGATCGGGTCATGGGCTGACTAAGGCACATGGGTTCCACCAAGATTGAAATGACGTATTCGTGGCATCAAAATCGGGACTGAGTTGCCTAGGGTTGGAAATCGAATTGTTTTAGGAATTCAAGGGTAGGAGATGGTGGTAATTGATGCGGCTTGAAGCTACATCGGTATTTCCCCAAATAGGAAGGGATGATGCAGCACAGCGGCGGTAGGTGTTGTTTTCATCGACTCCCCTAGGGTTTCTGGAATATTGGGGTATTTATAGAGCAAAGAGGCGGTCCGGGGGGCACCCGAGGTGGGCACAATCCACCAAGGCGTGCCTGGGCCTCCTGGTGAGCCCTGGTGGGTTGTGCTCTCCTCGGAGCACCCCCTAGGCGCAGCCTTGGCCCATTAGGTGTCTTCTGGTCCAAAACAATCTCCCTAAAGTTTCATTGCATTTGGACTCCGTTTGGTATTGATTTCCTGCGATGTAAAAAACACGCAGAAAACAACAACTGGCACTTGGCACTATGTCAATAGGTTAGTACCAAAATATGATATAAAATAACTATAAAATGATCATAAAACATCCAAGATTGATAATATAACATCATGGAACAATAAAAAATTATAGATACATTGGAGACATATCGTCCTCGAGTAGGTAAGTGATAAAAACAGAATTTTTACGTGGAATGTTGCCTAACATGTCATATCATATTTGTTTTCTTTATAGCATGGACATTTGGACTTTTATATTGTTCAAAGCAATAGTCTAGTTTTGACACGATTACCTAAATACTCAAGCATATCAACAAGCAACCGTGTATTTCAAAATATCAATGCTAAAATAAGTTATCCCTAGCCTATCATGCTTAATCATTGATCTATTCATGAAACACACTTGCATATTAGCTACACCCAATGCTCAAGTACGATCATATTGCCTCCTAGTTGGTGCTTTTATATGAGAAGATGGAGACTCAAATTGAAAAATAAAAATTGCATAAAGTAAAAGAAAGGCCCTTCGCAGAGGGAAGTAGGGATTTGTAGAGGCGCCAGAGCTTAAAGCGAAAAACTTAGAGATAAAAACATTTTGGGAGGTGTGTCTTTCCCACCAACGAAAATGACTTAGAGTTCCCAAAAGTTTCCATGCTAGATATATCATAGGCAGTTCCGAAACAGAAAATAAAGTTTATTGCTTTTCCACCATAGTTTCACTTTCCATGGCTAACCGTATCCACGGGTGCCTTCCATACCAACACTTTCCAAGGAATTTACTATTTGACAACATAAATTAATTCATTTCCATTTCGGGACTGGGCATCACTACAGGAATCAGGTAATTTGCCGTCTGTGGATAACAGACGGCAAAGACCTAAATACAAACGGCAAAGATTTTGCCGTCAGGAAGCAGACGGCAAAGTCAGACGGCAAAGATAAGTCGGCAAAGAATACTTTGCCGTCAGCATTTCGTCGTGCAGACGGCAAAGATTTTGCCGTCAGCCAACTATAGATTGGCCGTTCGTCGCAAAAATAATAGACGGCGAAATCCTATTCTTTGCTGTCTGTCAAAACTTGTTCTTTGCTGTCATCTAGACTAAACTACAGACGGCAAAGATTATTGTTCTTTTTAAAAAGAGTGGCGCCAGAGCAGAGCCTCTCGCCGGACACAGCAGGTTTAGCTCAAGTAGATTTGGATTCGACACGGCGTGCTGCATTTCATTTATCGAGGTTGAGTTACAGAGAAGAAAAAAAGTTGTCTTGGAAATTTACAAAAAGGACCCTGCCAAGTAAAAATAAAAGCAATCAAGTCCTCCACTACAGCAACTTGGACTTCACCGCCGGCCGTCCTTCTTCTGGCCGGAGACAGAACCACAGGGGTTCCACTGCTGCCGCCTTGCCCTACCCACGCCGGCCCGCAGTACCAATAGGAGCCGAATAGAGGAGACGCTATCCGCTCTGCCCGCGCGGGCCCGAAGCACTAACCGTAGTTGTTCCCCTTCCCGCAGCGGTCTCACGCATCGGCCGTTCCCTGCTTGTGCCGCACGCTCGCCGTCCGCCCGCGCGTCGCACGCAGCGGCCTCCTGCGCCGACCGCTCTGCCCGCACTGGCCATGTCCTGCTCGCGCCGTCACCTCGCTGGAGAAGCTGCAGCGGCCTCCGCGCCGGCCGCTCTGCCCGCACCGGCCAAGCCTGGCTCGCGCCGCCCGCCCCGCTGGAGGAGCCCAAGCGGCCTCCCGCGCCTGCCGCTCTGCCTGCACCGGCCAAGCCTGGCTCGCGATGCCCGCCCCGCTGGAGAGCCGAAGCGGCCTCCTGCGCCGGCCGCCCTGCCCGCACCGGCCAAGCCTGGCTCGCGCCGCCCGCCCCGCTGGAGGAGCCGAAGCAGCCTCCCGCGCCGGCCGCCCTGCCCACAGGAAGGGGAAGGAGGGAGCAAGAGGAGGTGGAGCAGAGGAAGGGGAGGAAGATTGGACGAAGGTTTGCCGGCGGGGGCGGAGGATTCACCAGCCGGAGGAGCCGCGGCTGGTGGCGCCGGCGAGTGGATCGGGATGTGGGCGAGGTGGTGGGGGTGGGCTGCGTGCGTGCAGAGAGACAGGTACGAGAGAGAGAGAGAGATCGTACGGGATAAGGGAGAGAGAGCGTGGTGGGGCCGGGCGTGGGAAAGTGTTGGGGTGGGGGGCTGCGATTGTGGGCTGTGTGGGTTGAGATGCCGCCACGTCATCGATCCGCGTGATCGATCCGCATGGTGTGTTTTCTCTTTGCCGTCTGCATTTTTTACTACAGACGGCAAAGAGCACACTTTGTCGTCTGCCAAAAAAATACAGATAGCAAAGATCTTTGCCGTCTGCGTTTTATATTACAGACGGGAAAGTGAGCTCTTTGCCATCTGTATTTTTTTCAGACGGCAAAGTGAGCTCTTTGCCGTCTGTAATTTTTTTTTCAGACGGCAAATTCTATTTTACCGTTAATTTTTCTTAGCCGTCTGCTGATGACGGCAAACCGTTTCTTTGCCATCTGTCCCGACGAAATGTTGACGGCAAAGAAATTACTAACGGCAAATATCCTATTTCCCGTAGTGCATCCCTAATATCTTTGCCTTACTCTCGTGCAATGACAAGTGAATAAACACTCATCATGAGAGTAACACATCTAGCATGGAAAATATTAGCCACCCCTCACCGCTCCGCGAGCAATACGAACACACAAAAGAGAAGTTTATTTTGAAAATTGGAGATGGAACATACAAATTTGCTTAGAACGGAAAAAGAATAAATCATATAGGTAGATATAGTGGACTCATGTGGCAAAACTGGTTTAAAGGTTTTGGATGCACAAGTAGTGATCATACTTAGTGCAAAATGAAGGCTAGCAAAAGATTGGGAAGCGACCAACCAAGAAACGAATAATCTCAAAAGTGAGCATTAAGCATAATTAACACCGAATAATGCACCACAAGTAGGATATAATTTCATTGAATAATTATTGCCTTTCGTGCTTGCATAGGGAATCACAAACCTTAACACCTATATTCTTACTAAAGCGTGATTACTCATCAACATGACTCACATACCACATCATCATATCTCAAAACTATTACTAAGAATCAAGTTTATTTTGTCCAATGATCTTCATGAAAGTTTTATTATATCCTTCTTGGATACCTATCACTTTGGAACTAATTTTCATGAGTTGCTTTTGATAAGCTCAAACAAATATAATTGAAGATCATGATCATAATTTTTTTTCTTTCTCTCTAATTAATTTAAGTGAAGCAAGAGAGAATTTCTTGAAAATTTTGCTAATTCTCAAATAAATCTAAGTGAAGTAAGAGAGCACTTCTTCAAAAATACTAAAGCACAACGTGCTCAAAAAGATATAAATGAAGTACTAGAGCAAGTCCATAGCTCATAAAAAAATTTAGTGAAGCATAGAGAGCAATTCTAACAAGTCATGACATAATTTTGGCTCTCTATAATAGGTGTGTCCAGCAAGGAATCAAGACTTAAAATACAAAATAAAACAAGCAAAGACTCATATCATACAAGACGCTCCAAGCAAAACACATAGTATGTGATGAATAAAAATATAGCTTCGAGTAAAATACCGATGGTCGTTAGAAGAAAGAGGGGACGCCACTCGAGGCATCCCCAAGCTTAGTTCCTTGCTCTCTTTTGGATAATAGCTTGGGATGCCGGGCATCCCCAAGCTTAGGCTCTTCTTACTCCTTATTCCTCCATCCATTGTAAGATAACCCAAAACTTGAAAACTTCGATCACACAAAACTCAACAAAACCTTCGTGAGATCCCTTAGTATAAGAAAACAAATCAGTACTATAAGTACTGTATCAAACCAATTCATATTTTGTTTTTGCATTATATCTACTGTATTCCAACTTTTCTATGGCAAAAACTCATCAAAGAAAACCATAGAGCCATCAAAACTAGAACACAATGCAAAGAAAACAGAATCTATCAAAACAGAACAGTCTATAGCAATCTGACTATTTCAAATACTTCTGTAACTCCAAAAACTCTGAAAAATTAGGAAGACCTGAGGAATTTGTATATTGATCTACTGTAAAATGAATGGGTATTTTATTGCTCTCTAGTTAGAAATTAAAATTATTTTTGCGAGCGCAAAAGTTTCTATTTTTTCAGCAAGATCAAACAACTATCACCCAAGAAGATCCTAAAGGCTCTACTTGGCACAAACACTAATTAAAACATAAAAAACACAATCATAAAAGTATAGTAATTGTGCTGACACTCAAGAACAGGAAGGAAAAAGCAACAATAAATTTTATTCATTGGGTTGCCTCCCAACAAGTGCTAGTTTTACTCCCTTAGCTAGGCATAAAGCTAGGATCTAAGTTTTGTCACCCTTCTTCTTAATTCCCTTAGAGGTGTTTTCATCATGGGGTTTTGTAAAAGCAACATAAAACATATTATCCATTGAAACCTTAGCATTATTAACCTGCCCATTATCATAACCACATTGATTTCCAGCAACAATCCAAGAGTAATGTTGATTAACATTATTGAAAACTTGTTGAATTACATCTAGAATAGGGACTTCCTTTTTAAGATTCTCATCAAAGATTTTATTATCCCCAAGAAAATGTATTAACGCATTATCGCTATTGTAAAGAATTTCATCAATCACGGGCTTTTCATGGTTCATACCATAAAAATCAAAGATTTCCCTAGCTTCCCGTATTATGTAGTCAAATTCATTGATACGAGAGTGGCCAACTTTTTAGCTTTATGATTATTTATAATAGGAAGCTCAAAAAACAATCATTGCAAAGTAGGATGACTACGGATAAATTTAGTCTCAAGTTTCAGAACTCGTGCTGAAATAGCATCCGCATAAGATCTAGTAGTCCTAAGTATAGGAACATCATCAAGACTTCAATTTCCAACACAATTGAAAAATTCTTGGATACGTTCCTTTCCCATAACATTCTCTTGCCCCAAGATAAAAGTTTTAGCATCCAGATTGCCTGTATGTCCAATCTTAAGAGTTAGGCCATCATCTGTTGGAGCCATACCGAAATCACTCATGATTGCAAGCAAAGGATAGATCTGACGAGAAAATGACGAACGAAAAAGAGGGGCGAATAAAAACGGCAATTTTTTGTGAAGTGGGGGAGAGGAAAATGAGACGAAAATGGAAAATAATGTAAATTACGAGGAGATGAGATTTGTGAGTAGGAACCTGGTATATGTTGAAGAACCCACCGGCAACGGCGTCAGAAATTCCTTTTGATGCGGCTTGAAGCTACGTTGGTATTTCCCCAAAGAGGTAGGGAGGATGCAACACAACGGCGGTAGGTATTTATTTTCGTCGACTCCCCTAGGGTTTCTGGAATATTGGCGTATTTATAGAGCAAAGAGGTGGTCCGGGGGGCACCCGAGGTGGGCACAACCCACCAGGGTGCGCCTGGCCCTCCTGGCACGCCCTGGTGGGTTGTGCTCTTCTTGGAGCACCCCCAGGCACAGCGTTGGCCCATTAGGTGTCTTCTGGTCCAAAAAAATATATGTAAAGTTTCGGTGCATTTGGACTCCGTTTGGTATTGATTTCCTGCGATGTAAAAAACATGCAGAAAACAACAACTGGCACTTGGCACTATGTCAATAGGTTAGTACCAAAAAATGATATAAAATTATTATAAAACATCCAATATTGATAATATAACATCATGGGACAATCAAAGATTATAGATATGTTGGAGATGTATCAGTAATTTGTTTGATTCCAGGTGTTTAGGGGCTAATGTATCCAGTCTTAGAGTTCTTGGTTGTATCTTTTCAATAAGTTTGGTGGGGGGGCATGGGCAATATGCACTACTCTTCTAAAAAAGAGATGCAGAATGTCTTTCTTTATATTCATCCTCAAAATTTTAACTATTCTATAATAATTTCAGGTTTAGTACAAAATGAGACTAGGGTAGAAGTCAATCAAAATACTAGATTATTAAAAATCTTAGTTTTAAGCCAACAAGGTCCCTTTTAAGATTAATACATCAAAAATTGCCTCTTACTACTTACTCATATGTCCACCCAAAATCTAAAAACTCACTGAATATTTCATCATGTTTAAATTGCAAACACCAGAACTAACATTTCAAGCAATTTACCTTTTGTGCTAGAATTTGTTGCATTATGTTGGAATGGATGAGATAACAACAGATGAAACTTTTAAGTGGGGTCTAGACAATACACAACTAATCAAGTGTTTGGATCACTTTTCTGACTCTCAAATGACACAATGTCAATGAAGATATTTCTCAACACATACACAAGTGCATATAACTTCATGTGGATATTTTGTATCTTTCAAAAGTAATGAGGAATAGCATATAGAGAACTATTCCACGTACTTATAAAATAATGATGAATGTAAATAAAGAAGGAGGCACAATTACACTGACAATATTTGTTTAGTAACTATAAGATCATGTTCACATTTAGTTAGGCGCTATTGAAGGATCGCGCCCAAGCTATCAATATAGGAAAACCAATTGGATGTGGTACAAATAAGTGTAACCGAGAAATCTGGCACATGGAAGAAGAAATTTGGAACTGTTATAGTATTTAACACTTCATAACAACGTGGAGACATCTACGCATATAAAATTGTTTTATATGTTAAAATCTTGGAAGCCACTTTGTTGTATTATATAGCTAGTATGTGTGTTGTGGAAGGTACAAGTTTATTGTGATGCAAACAACAAAGAGGAAGCATTTCAACCTTTCAGAACACATGCATGTTCATTATGCTCATAGATTCATTGGTTAGAACATAATACCAAAAATATCACTAATAATAGGGGGCCATAAATGAATTTATGAAGATTAAATTTGTTGGTGTATTGAAAAGACAACTTGCATTATCTCAAAACCATATTTTGTAGCGTCAGCACATAAGAGATCATTGTTGCTCTATTTTCCAATGTTACACGAAGGATCATGGGATAACAACGCATGATGCCTGCCAACAGATAAAATAACTTGTTGAAGATTCATGGAAGGACATGTTAGAATATTCTCTTGCTGCGAAAAATAAACCAATTTGTCCCCCCCTTTTGTTGGGCCTTAGCACACTAGTTGAAAAAGGGTCGTTACTAAAGGTCCCCCCCTTTAGTCCCGGTTCTTATATGAACCGGGACTAAAGGACCTCCACGTGGCTGCTGCCTGGAGGTCCACCTTTAGTCCCGGCTGGTAACATCAACCGGTATTAAAGGATTTTTTTGATTTTTTTTTTGAAATTGTTTCCCGATTTTCAAATTTCTGAATTATTTTAACCTCTAATCTCTAATCACCCCCCATCACTGCTCAATTTAATCTCTAATCACCCTCATCATTCCAAATCGTCTAACTTCCCGGACGGTCACCCATCCTCCCACTCCCCCAGCTTGAGCACGCTTAACTTCCGGGTTCTATTCTCCCTCGTTTCCAAGTCTGCACTTGTTGTTTTCCTGACAATAGTAAAATGTCAATCCTATTAACCCTCAGGAGTTTAGCTTGAGCATGAAGTCACACATTTCATTGTTTGAATTTGAAACTATTGTTCTAAAAAACAATAATTATTTAGTAACACTAATATTTCTTGAATAAGTAGTTTGACCATTGTTTGACCACAGTTTGACCAGATTTGACCAAAATTCAAAAAGCTGAAATAAATATATAATAACACTAATATTATTGAATAATTATTTAGTAACACTAATACTTCTTATATAAGTAGTTTGACCATAGCTTGACTAGATTTAACGAAAATTAAAAAAACTGAAATTTGAGCATAACTTTTTTTCCTTTTGGAATTTGAGGATTCTACCAATTTGCAACCAGGCCGTAGGCAGTCAAAATCGGATGCGGATTTTCTTGCTGAACATTTTGATATATTATACGTTTTTTCTGACATCGTATGCAAAAGTTATAGCCGTTTTACATTTTCCCTACACTTTTTGCAAAACATGCCCAAATTTAAGTTTTTAAATTTTCCTAACTAGTAGATGTAGTAACATAACTACATCTCGAAGGATTTTAACTTTTGAAGTTTTTATCATTTTCTTTTGCTTTTCACAAAACTGAAAAGGTGATACCAAGGGGGGGTAGGATTTGAAAATCGCACCATTAGTACCGGTTCGTGCCACGAACCGGTACTAATGCCTCAACCTCATTAGTACCGGTTCGTGGCACGAACCGATGCTAAAGGTTAGACGTTTAGTGCCAGTTCGTGCCACGAACCAGTACTAATGGGCATCGCACCCTTTAGTCCCGGTTCGTGGCACCAACCGGGACTAAAGGTCCAATTTGAACCGGGAGTAATGCATGTATAGTGCCCTAGCTGCTTGAACCGGGACTAATGCTCACATTAGTCCCGGTTCGTAATGCAACCGGTACCAATGCTCTATTCTGGCCAAACGAAAGCCATGTTTTCTACTAGTGGCAGTGCCTCTTACTGTTGCATGGCACCCCTCCTGTGTATCCAGGGACCTCGACCCAGCTCAAATTGCTGGTGTGAGACCCTCATTACCACCTGATATGAGCAGTGTCGGCTTGTTGATGCGGCGTCCTTTCAATGGCTTGTGGCCTTGGCCACTGCTAGTCATGTGCATGACACTTCATTCGCTATGGGAGGTGTTACACCACATCATCGCCAGTGCTTGAGGTGGCATACGCTCATGTGAAGATCCCACCACTGGTGGTTTTGGAGTCCCTCCCTTCTGACTATAACATCATTGCCTTCAAAGTCATCCCCAACCCTTCTTAAATGGATCATCGTGCGGGTATGCAGATTCACACACAGTTGGAGACGACCAAGCTATAGATGAGTCTTGCAATGCCTGAAGTGAACCTGAGGGCGTCGAGACTTCCATACGTCACCTTCCGAGCTATATGATGGGTTTATATATATGTGGTCCTTACTTTCAGCACGTGAAAGTGTAGGATCATATTGTATCGAATATTATTATACAAGCTACTCTGAGTCGTATGGTGTGTAGATAGGATATTGAGTCATGCCCTAATAGGACACCTGGCCGTATTCTAGGACTCTTATATATGAGGGGTAGACACACGATGTAATCTATGGCAATATAATAGCACATGCACGCGGGGGGAACGGGCGGTGTGTGCCAGTGCTCGGGTGGTCGGTGTGTGGTATTGTGATGGTGTCACAGGAAGGAGCGCCAGTAGTCAGGCCTAGGGAATGTAGCCATATAGGTGAACCTCGTTAACAAATCTTGGTGTCGTGCCTCGTGTAATTGTTTGGTCCTCGAATGATAGACTATGCGCCTTGGATTTATTCTAACAACTATGTTATGTAACTATGTTATGTGTCTATTGTGGCCTTTTGTCTCCTTGTGTGTTGTTGTACTAATGATGTTTAAGCTACTTTATATAAATATGGATGTGTCCATCGCAATGATGTAGAGGCCGGTGGTTCCAATCTTCTTTAATAAAAAATTGAATATTGACACTACTTAGTCATGAGGTTAGTGGATCTCACTTGAAAAAATATCAATGAATCGAAGGTCTAGGATATTAGATAAGTTGGTTAAAAACAATCTCAACTTTGTTGAAATGATAAAACAATTCTATCATAGCACAAGATCATAGGCTTAACCCTAAAATATTACATTAGTACCATACACAATAGAAAAGGGTTTTTTGGGTAGTAAACACAAAGACTAGCAAGAGCGAAACACCTACCTAACAACAATAACAAAAAACCAGACTTGAAAGAAAAACATATGATGGAAAACTACATCAGCCAATTGCATGTCTGCATCTAGCTTCCTATAGGAGAAGAATAAGCCAGTGCTTAGTGTCACTTTTGAGTTCTTCTACTTTCTACTGCCCCTTACAATGCTTATTGCTAGAAACCTAGTCATTTCTAGAAAAGGGAAATGTTCTAGGCAACATCACCCATTACAATACCAACAACAAGATTGTTTTTAGGTGGTTGCTGATAGAGATACCCCACCTAAATTTTATTTCAAAGGGGTCTTGTGATGCCAAATGTTTACAATATAGAGAAAGGAGAATAGAGAGATAAATGGTGTGAGCTTGGTCTGGCTACCGTCGAAGTAGGTAAGCCAAGATTTCGCTTACCAATGAACCAACTGAGAGATACAAACTCTCTGTAGAGCTTCACACCATCATGACACATTTGAAAGAGGGGAAAGCTCAGTTTCTAATCCATGAAGACCACACCATTACAGTACTTTCATGGGTTCCAACAATAGAGGAGAGTGACAGACAATCCCTTCGCTGTATACATAACCATAGCATCAATGTTGTTGGCACATCATGTTTAGCGGCATGACGACCTCCAATGACAACCATACATTGATGACCGAACTGGCATCCCAAGATGACATGTCTTGGTGACCCGAGGATGGCATCAAATATGGGGAAAGCAGCCTCTGTCGTGGTTAGTATACCTTTCTTGTTGAGCAACAAACTTGATTGAATGCATGAATGAGCTGACAACCATGCAAAGAACTTCACCTTCATGGGGACAAAAAATGCTAGACGAAGTCCACGAAGAGGGCGTTGACTCCATCAAGGTAGTGGAGTTAGTAGAGTGTGGAGGCATTGAGAGTGCCCTTTGTCTTGTGGCACCGTGGCAAATTGCATCAGTGGTCAACAATAGTTAGTGACAACGGTCGATTGCGAGGCCACTTGGGTCTCACCATCAGCGGTGACACTTGGTACTAGTGCACTCGAGGGGGCACCAAGAACCCGGACGGGGCACTAGCACCCGGATCCATAGCATGAGATAACATGGCAACATGTCGATAGTGGCTCCGCCGAGCCAATCATCCGACCAAAACGTGTTGTGGCAGCCTTCCATAACGCAAACCGATGAAATGAGACAATAGAGAAGAATGAGTGTAATGTAGTAACTACTTGAGTGACCATATATAAAGCAAATCACCAGAGCCACAAGTATCCAACATATACTTTCGCAACACACACACACAGAGTACACAAATGAAGTACAAGAGGGTTTTGCTGGGTGCACAACTCAGCAAGTGCTAAAAGAAATAAAAAAGGTAGGACTGGCCAAGGGAGCCTCCCCAAGTGGCCTTGCCATGCCTCAGCACATATGCCATGTGGTTGAAGTTATCAAATATTAATTAAATTCCTCTCCTGCTTATATTAGGTGTCATTTACCACTAGAGAATGACTGTTGTTTCTATATCTACATATATACCAATATATTGCATAAAAAACGAAGGGACAAACACAAACCATCTCAACCATCAAATCATGGGATCTAGTGGTTTAAATTGCTCCAATGGTGAGCACCACACACGTTTAACGCTCTAACTACTAAACACTATCACTGTGCTTATAAGCAAGTTTAGACTATACAACATTCCATAAAATCTGTCACACAATTAATATCCTACTATCAATGTGGAATTAATATCACACCAAATATAACCATCCAATTAGTGTCCTGCCTAATATCAACGTGCATGTCACGAACAGAATTACCAGTACTAGTATATACAACACAAGTCTACATTATTTTCAGTATCAAAAACTATATATGGACACTAGTGATATACTACAATTCTGGCCGGGCATCAGGGCCCTATTGTTGGCCATTTTCGGTCGTTCCCACCCGAGCCTGGATTTTTGCTTGGGTCGACCGGTGAGTAATCGCCCGACGCCCATGCTACTTTTTTCCTGCACGAGCTGGTTTGACTGTAGACAAGCGCTATCTAGAGTCCTAGAGAAGTCTGAGAATGAACATAAGTTGCAAAAAATAATTTGCTAGATGCATAACCTGCAAATATATGCGTGCATATCAACATAACCAACTGAACACACCCTCTACAAGCGTGCTAACCTTCCTGGCATACAGAATGGTCGAGCAAACATAGCCAATCTGTAAATTGCCTTGAATGCACTTAGCAGGTGTCTCGAAAGTTTAGTGACTGTCGGTAAGCACACATGTCGTGATTGGGTGAGGCAGAGTACACTGATGTCTTAGTCCATTTCCATTTTCAATGAATTTGATAGATTTAATCAACAGGCAAGGTAACCGACTCAATCCCTATATAACAAAGAAAAGGAGGGATAACTGACTGAAATAATTCGGCAAAGAAGCAAGATGACTGAAATATTAATTGGATGAATCTGCTTGAGAGATTTTTTTGAGGGAAAATAGGGGCTTTATTCAATGTTTAGAATCTGAGGAATACAAGCAATGTCGGGAAAAACCCATAGCCACACATGGCGACCCAACGCAAGAGATGCAGCTCCTTTGGCTAGCGAGTGGGCTTCGAAATTATTCTCCCTATACTCGAACAGGAAAGTAATAGAAGGAAAAAAGATTTCTACTAAATTGAATCTTCCTAGAATAGGAGCATAAGCCGGCGGCCCTCCATTCTTGATGTTTGAGATCACTTCTTGACAGTCCGAAGCTATCTCCAAGTCCTGCAAATTTAGGTCCCGCGCGAGGGCTAGCGCCTCGTTGCAAGCTAGCGCCTCCAGGCTAGCTGGATCGATCAAGCCTTCGTACACCACTGCCGAGGCTCCCAGATAGTGTCCAACCTTGTCTCTACAGACCACAGCAGCAGCTCCTCTCTTAGCCAAGGTGGACAGAGCGCCATCGTAGTTTATCTTAGCAGCTTCCCCTGACGGTGGTAACCAAGCCCTTGCCCGGGGCCGCTCCACTCGCCCCAGCTGTTGATTTGGCGATTGAACAGCTGCGATCTCTAGGTCCTCCAAGTACCTCCTTATGAAACACATTGTGGATAATGGACTCTGAAATTCATTCTCATGAATAGCCTTCCGTCGAGCCCACCATATCGCCCACATAGTCACCAAAACTTGAGGAAGGCCGTGTTGGTTTGTGGACTAGAAAAGCCAGAATAGCCATAGCCTTGCATCTACGTTTTGGTTAGATATCACATTGATATATATTGATGGGCATCTCCATAGCCCGTTGATACGCCTAGTTGATGTGAGACTATCTTCTCTTTTTTGTCTTCTCCGTAACCACCATTCTATTCCACCTATAGTGCTATATCCATGGCTCACGCTCATGTATTGCGTGAGGGTTGAAAATGCTGAAGCGTGTTAAAAGTATGAACCAATTGCTCGGCTTGTCATCGGGGTTCTGCATGATGTGAATATTTTGTGTGGTGAAGATGGAGCATAGCCAGACTATATGATTTTGTAGGGATAACTTTTTTTGGCTTTGTTATTTTGAAAAGATATGATTGCTTTATTAGTGGGCTTGAAGTATTATTGTTTTTATGTCAAATGATAGACTATTGCTTTGAATCACTCGTATCTTAACATTCATGCCATGATTAGATATGTGATCAAGATAATGCTAGGTAGCATTCCACATCAAAAATTATCTTTTTATCATTTACCTACTCGAGGACGAGCAGGAATTAAGCTTGGGGATGCTGATACGTCTCCGTCGTATCTATAATTTTTGATTGTTCCATGCCAATATTCTACAACTTTCATATACTTTTGGCAACTTTTTATACTATTTTTAGGACTAACATATTGATCCAGTGCCCAGTGCCAGTTCCTGTTTGATGCATGTTTTTTGTTTCGCATAATATCCATATCAAACGGAGTCCAAATGGGATAAAAACTGACGGGGATTTTTTTGGAATATGTCGGGGATATACCTCGCGGTGTAAACCGGCCGAAAGTATAACCCGGCCGGACTAGGCATTTCATTGGTAAACCGCCAGAGGATTGGCGATTTACGTGTCTGGCGGTTCATTGGTATGACGATTCACGAGCCTGAAGACTCATTGGTGACCCGGCTGGACTTGGCGGTTTACTTGAGACCCGGTTTACACTTGGGGATTCACTGGCGACCTGCCTGACCTGGCGGTTTACAAGCAACCCGCTGGAACATTATGACACACTTTTGACCCGGCGGACGGGTCAGATGAATGACAAGGCCCAAGGCCCAGAAGGCCGGTTTATGTTAATGGTGGGCCGGTTTAAGAGGGAACACATAAGGAACATTCTCTTACAAAGGAAGCAAGACTAGGACTCCACTTGTAATAGAGTAATCCTAATCCTAATAGGACTAGTCATATAAGCCGCCCCTTCAACATATATAAGGAGGGGCAGGGCACCCCAAGATTGACAAGTTCCACAAGTTGGACAAGTTAGATTTAGACAATAGCGCTCAAGATAGAGCACTCTTGTAACCGTGATCATCGTCATCATCAATATCAATGAAGCAGGATGTAGGCTTTTACCTCCACCGTGAGGGTCCGAACCTGGGTAAAACATCGCGTCTCTCGTCCCTCTCAACCCCTCTCAAGCTACCACATAGATGCGTTGGCCTCGCGACTAAGTCCTCACACTAAGGACATCTGCCGTGACAATTCCACAACAGAATATATATGATTTTTGGGAAGAAAAATTGATGCGAGACGATGCCCGAGGGGGCCATGAGGCAGGGGGCGCGCCCCTGACCCCCGTGGCCACCCCGTAAGGCGGTTGATGCCCTTCTTTCGCCACAAGAAATCTAATACCCGGATAGAGATCGTGTTAAAATTTCAGCCCAATCGGAGTTACGGATCTCCGGGAATATAAGAAACGGTGAAAGGTAAGAATCTGAGAACGCAGAAACAGAGAGAGACAGAGAGACAGATCCAATCTTGGAGGGGCTCTCGCCCCTCCCACGCCATGGTGGCCATGTACCAGAGGGGAAACCCTTCTCCCATCTAGGGAGAAGGTCAAGGAAGAAGAAGAAGGAGGGGGCTCTCTCCCCCTCGCTTCCGGTGGCACCAGAGTGCCACCGGGGGCCATCATCATCACCGCAATCTTCACCAACAACTTCACCGCCATCACCACCAAATCTTCCCCCCTCTATGAAGCAGTGTAAACTCTCTCTTACCCGCTGTAATCTCTACTTAAACATGGTGCTCAACGCTATATATTATTTCCCAATGATGTATGGCTATCCTATGATGTTTGAGTAGATCCGTTTTGTCCTATGGGCTATTTGATGATCAAGATTGGTTTGAGTTGCATGTTTTATTATCGGTGCTGTCCTATGGTGCTCTCCGCGCCGCGCAAGCATGCGGGATCCCCGCTGTAGGGTGTTGCAATACGTTCATGATTCGCTTATAGTGGGTTGCATGAGTGACTGAAACACAAACCCGAGTAAGGGGGTTGATGCATATGGGATAAAGTGGACTTGATGCTTTAATGCTATGGTTGGGTTTTACCTTAATGATCTTTAGTAGTTGCGGATGCTTGCTAGAGTTCCAATCATAAGTGCATATGATCCAAGTAGAGAAAGTATGTTAGCTTATGCCTCTCCCTCATATAAAATTGCAATGATGATTACCAGTCTAGTTATCGATTGCCTAGGGACAAATAAATTTCTCGTAACAAAAAGCTATTTACTAAAACTAACTTAGTTGTGTCTTTACCTAAACAGCCCCTACTTTTTATTTACGCGTTCTTTATTATCTTGCAAACCTATCCAACAACACCTACAAAGTACTTCTAGTTTCATACTTGTTCTAGGTAAAGCGAACGTTAAGTGTGCGTAGAGTTGTATCGGTGGTCGATAGAACTTGAGGGAATATTTGTTCTACCTTTAGCTCCTCGTTGGGTTCGACACTCTTACTTATCGAAAACTATTGCGATCCCCTATACTTGTGGGTTATCAGGTTTCTTGATGCCCATTCTCAGGTTACCTATCTACAGATCATTCATCAAGAAGATGGGGCTGTGATTGCTCTTAGCCGCTGTCAAGTGCTCCACACTAGCAAACGGAAATATACTCGACCAGCTCGGTGAAGCCAAAGCCCTATCGAAATAGACCCTGCAATATTGTCCACCTGTCACCCGCTTCTCAAAGGTCCAGTCACCCTTGTACCCCAGGTCCGACAAGCCACAGATGTCCCCAACCTCTTTGAACCCCGCGATCTGCGAACTGTCGCAGGTATTTGGCCCCATTTGCTCTTCGGCGCAAGATTTTGTTTAAGTCCAAAATGCAAACCCAAGGCAGGGTGCTCTCACCCTGCAATCTTCTCATTGTATCCCAGGTTTTGTACCTCAGACTTCTATTGACCTCACCATAAAAACAAGTAAGACACTATTGCTCAACACTTGGTTCAGAAACCCAAGAGTCAATGTGATACTGTGAAAAGTTTTTTATTACGAGATCAACATCTGATTTCCAGAAGATAAAAAATCCTCCACTCCTCCCACTACTAGCTACTGCAAAACTACTATGAAAACCTAAAGACGCCGCCAAACCCTCCACTTGGTTTTTTGCAACTTGAGTTTCCACAATGCAAAGCACCGACGGTGTAGTAGCCTCCACGAGATTGCGGAGCTCACACACTGTCGCAGGGTCGCCAATCCCACAGTTCCAGCATAGAGTCCTCATCAGGCCCGACGGCCCTCCTCTAGGGAGGCCGCCTCTTCAGCTTGCTCCGAGCATTCTCCTTCCTCTCCTCCCTGGCGCCTCTTCTTGATGATATGGTTTTTCTCAGGTGTTGTGACCACAACCGTTGTATTGGCTAATGGACCAGTTCCTTCCAACATCATGACCGTGCCCACCACCCTACCAACCAAATGAGTCAGATGTTGCCCCCTGATATTAAGCGTACTATCCGCAGCCACCAATCTCTTCCTAGCTCCCTTGTCACCTCCCGCCTCAACAAGAGTGCCACGATCATCCACATCCATCTGCTGTGAAGCTTGCGGAAAAGCCCCTTCTCCTCCCTCATTCCTTCCACTTCCCCCTACCGGACCTCTACCTCCCCCTCCTCCTCTATCATATCTACCAACAGTCCTGCCTCTGCCTCTACCTCCTCCATCTCCTCTTCCTCTTCCTCCGAAGGGCTGGGTAACTGGCACCTTCGGCTCCCAAAGAAACCATTCGCCCCATTCAAAGGTGTTCGGGTCATGTACCCCATCTCCACACTCATCACCAAGGTGTCCCATCAGTCTTCATGCATAGCAAAAATCTGGGAGTTTCTCATAGTACACACTATATTTCTAGCACTCCTTCAGTGTTATATGAACAAAGAGAACCAGTGGGGTATTGACATCCACAAAAACCCTAGCCAACAAAGTGCTAACAGGATTAATCCTCCCCTCGGTCATGATCACTGTGAAAGGGAGGTCACCCACCTTAGCAGCAACTTTTTCCGCCAATTCTCTCTTCCTACTAAGGCCATCGGGCAGTCCCTTCACCCTAGCCCACACTGGGATATTGTTAAGTCTGTATTCCTTGACATCAGAGAAACCATGATACTCCTGGATCACAACCGGCGCCCTTCTGAATAGCCATGGTCCTCCCTCCATAATCTTCCTCCAGTCCCCCAAGCAATGACATTGAACAAGAAAAAGGTTGGGGCCCTTGATGTTAAAAGTAACCCCTTGTGCCGCCGCCCAAGCATTGTGCATCTGCTGCAGTAGAGCCACATGGCTAAAAGGCTTCATCGTGTGGACACGGAACAGAGCAAGCCAGCGGACGTCCTTGATCAGATCTTCCACCTCTGTCGAGAAATCTAAGTCCTCTTCTTCCTTCCCATGTAGCCTCAAGCCCGCAAGTTGGTCCTCTAGATCGAGATCGTGGCCATGGAGATCCCCAACCTCATCATCAATCTCATCCTCATGTTCTTCCCTCCCATGCGAGCTGCTGCTCAATCCTCCCGCTATCCTGGCCTCCTTCGCTTTTCGATCTTCCTCACTCCCCATCACGGCTCCAGACCCAATCGGCCTCGCCGGCGCCACCGATGGTATCACCGCCGTCCTACCTTCTGCCTCCCCCTCCGGCCCCTGCTATGTTGGTTCCACCATGCAAACGTGTCTACGTGGCAGAGATAGGTAGATCTCCCCAGCGGCCGAAGAATTCTAGCAACCAGCGAGGGTTTATGTGGACTCTGATGCGATCACCAGAGGAGAGGTGGAACCCTAGAAAACTAAGGATTGGGTGGTGCTGTTGTTAGGAGCCCTCCTACCATCACGTGCTTGGGCTGGCCCCTTGGGCCAGCTAAGGGGGCCTGGCCCGTTCGGGAACCACCAGGGTGATAAGAGCCTGGGAGGAGGCGACGTCGAGACCATCCACGTAGGATCAGGCACGACACGACACGACTCCTCCTCCTCCCCTAACTTCTCCTACCTAATCTTCCTCCTTCTTCCTCCTCCATCCTCCCTCAATTAACTTGTATCAGACATTGGTTCCCCTGTAATGGAGTGTTGCTAGTGGATTGTGAACTGGGTACCTAACATCTGGTATTCAGAGCCAATCCACCATCCTTTCCGTCCCAATTCCCCCAATCATCGCCTTCTTCCTGTTCAAAAAAATGTCTAGCCGCCAAATGTCCTCGGATCAAGTTCTCAGCATGGTGGTGGAGCAAGCAATTTATGCAATAACCGTTGATGTGATGTATTCCCTCTTCGGTCCCTTCGGTGTGGAGTAGTTGATGGTGTATCCCCCAACAATATCAGAGGATGGAAAACCATGTGTGGCGGCGGATGTGCGGTTTTGTTCGGCACACGCGGCGGTGCACGCGTTGGCATACTAGGACGGCAGCTGCGTCTACTTCCGGTGATGTTGTCTGTAGATGTGGAACGCAACGCCTGACGTGTTGCCAGCCCGAACCTCACCACCAACATGCACGACAATGCCAGATGCCTTCATGACGGGTGATACTTCTGCATCAGCACACTCCACCGTCTTGGACCCCTCCGTCAACATCCCTATGGCGGCCAGCACCAGCACGCCGCCTCACGTCCAGGATACATCCCACAAGTCTTCCCCCGATAGCAACAGTTGCGTCCTCGTCACGGGCACGTCCGAGTACACATTGGTGGCAACAAATCCAGAAGTCGTCACCAAGCTCGCCGTCCTCCCCGGAGACCCCTCCTCCACCACCAAGGCCTAGGAGATCCCCAACGTCGCCCATGATGCGACCCCGGTTTGCATCCCGATGGTGCCCATCACCTGTTCGACGGAGTGCTCGACCCAGGTCGATGCCATCGACAGCGTCGACGAAGCCCATGACGTCGCCACTGTCGCAGTGGAGGTTCACAACACCAGCACTACACTCGGTCCCTTGCAGCTCTTTCTTTAAAGCCATTAATCTAGGTATAAAGTGCTCAAGTAATGAATCCACCTGGATCCCAAGGTATATCAAAGACAATTTTAATTAACATTGATTTGGAATTTAGTAATGAGCACAAAGGAACACATATCATGCAATGACAAAGTCTAACTCTCTTCCTATGCATCGTCATGTCAAACAAGAACAATTCATGAACATCAAGTAAAGGCCAATACATAGCATAAGCAATTTCTTGCAATTTTATCGTGTTGGAAACATAAAGAGGTGGAGATATAGTTCCTCTCTCATAATAATTGCAAATAGGAGCAGCAAGCACATGCATATTATATTCATCAAAATTATCATGTGAAATAGTAAAAGGCAACCCATCAATATAGTCCTTAATAAGTGCAAACTTCTCAGATATAGTGTAGTTTCCAGAATTCAAAAAGATAATAGGACTATCATGCATGGGTGCAATAGCAACATTCCATTCTTAACATAAGGAACAATAGCAAGTTCATCTCCATAAGCATAATTCATGTTGGCATCTTGGCCACAAGCATAGCAAGCATCAAGTTCATCAAAAAGGGATATTTCAAAAGAATCAACGGGATCATAGCAATTATCATAGCATTCATCCTTCGGTAAGCATGAAGGGACAATTTAATAATGTATGAGTTGAAGAGTTACTCTCACTAGAAGGTGGGCACGGGTAGCTAATCTGTTCTTCCTCCATTTGTTCTTCGCTCTGCTCATCATCTATTTCATCCAATGAGCTCATAGTTTTATCAATTTCTTCTTCCATAAACTCCTGCAAAATATTAGTCTTTTCTTGGACAGCGGAGTTATTCTCAATAAATACATCAATATCATAATTGTATTTATAATTAGCATAGCAATATTTAAGTATAGCAAGATTTTCAAGTCTATAAACTAAATCATCAAAATCTTCAAACTTTCCAAACAAAGATTCAATTTCATATGCGCCCTTAAAAGCAACAAATTCTTCTATTCGTTCCACATCATAATAATCATATATAACTCTACCATAAGAAGCCAGGGTTTCATTATCATTAAATTAACATGAATAGGGAAGGTGTGGAACCTCAATCTTAGAGCAACAAGTATAATCATACCTCAAGCATAGATTCCAAGCATACCATTGCAACATTTCAATTTGATCCCATAAAAGTTTTCCCTTTTGAGTCAAGCGATAATCCCTAAAGTATTCACGTTGATCCAATGTTACTCCCATTATCAAGTTGAATGGGGTTTTCTCAGGATTATCAAAGTAGTGGATAATATTTTTCACATAACGAGCATCGAGGGTTTTAGGAGATTTCCTATCTCCATGAGTAGCAAGTACCACTAATTTTTTGGTCTTTCATGTTCCATATCCATAACTAAATACAGAGAACAACTTAGAACAGGAAATAAAAACCACTTAGTCATAAAGAAAACAAGCACACACGAGAATATTCACCCCACGCTATATATTGCTCCGTGGCAACGACGCTAGAAAAAGGTCTTGATAACCCACAAGTATAGGGGATCGTTTGTAGCCTTTTTCGATAAATAAGAGTGTCGAACCCAACAAGGAGCTAAAGGTAGAACAAATATTCCCTCAAGTTCTATCGACCACTGATACAACTCTATGCACACTTGACGTTTGCTTTACCGGAAACAAGTATGAAACTATTTTTAGGTGTGATGCTAGAACTACTTTGCAAGAATAAAACTAGAAGTACTTTGCAAGATAATAAAAGTTAGGTGTTTAGTAAAAGGGTTTGTGTCAACAAGAAAGTTATTTGTCCCTAGGAAATCGATAACAAGTACCGATAATCATTCTTGGAACTTTATATGAGGGAGAGGCATGAGCTAACATACTTTCTCTACTTGGATCATATGCACTTATGATTGGAACTCTAACAAGCATCCGCATCTACTACAGATCATTAAGGTCGTGAAACCCAACCATAGCATTAAGTATCAAGTCCTCTTTATTCCCATACGTCATACCCCACCTACTTGGGTTTAAGTTTCTGTCACTCTCGCAACCCACCATAAGCGAACCATGAACATGTTGCAACACCCTACAGCGGGGGGCCCTCACATTTGCGTGAGAACGGAGGGCACCATAGGACATCACCATAAATAAAATATATACCAACCAAGATCATGATTAACCCACAGGACAAAACGGATCTGCTCAAACATCATAGGATAACCATGGATCATTGGGAAATAATATATGGAGTTGAGCACCATGTTGAAGTAGATATTACAGCGGGGAGAAGTGGTGTTACACTGCTGCATAGAGGGGGAGAAAGTTGGTGTTGACGGTAGCAAGATTGTTGATGTAGATCGTCGTCCCGATCATTGCCCCGATGGCATTCCGGTGCCACTGGAAGTGAGGGGGAGAGAGAGGCCCCCTCCTTCTTCTTCTTCCTTGGCCTCCCCCTAGATGGGAGGAGAGTTTCCTCTCTGGCTTTGGTCCCCATGGCTGCGGAGGGGCGGGAGCCCCTCCGAGATTGTATCTCCCTCTCTGTTCTCTTCTGTTTCGCGTTCCCCAGATCTGGCCCTTCACGGTTTCTTAAATTCCCGGAGATCCGTAACTCCGATTACGCTGAAATTTTTACACGATTTTTTCCATAAATTATCTTTCTTGCGCCAGAAGAAGGGCCCCAAACCGACCTTCGAGGAGGGAACAAGACACCTGGGCGCGCCATGGGTGCCTGGCACGCCCCGGTGGGTTGTGGGCACTATGGGCCCTCGTTTGCGTTGATTCCACCTCCTAAATATCACATATATTCCAAAATAATTCTCTATAAATTTTTATCACGTTTGGACTTCGTTTGATATGGATTTTCTAAGAAACAAAAACATGCAACAAACAGGAACTGGCACTGGGCAATGGATAAGTAAGTTAGTCCAAATTAATCATATAAAAAGTTTCCAAAAGTATGGAAAAGTTGAATAATATTGGCATAAAACAATAAAAAATTATAGATACGACGGAGACGTATCAGAATTGTTCAAGCATGTGAAGCAAATGGGTGTCCTGAGCACAGAAATCTCCCGCAATCTTGGTCTACAGTTAAGGCTATTTGAGCCATTACTGTCCTCTGCTCCAGCAACCATTACAGTGCATTACTTGATCTCCATGGTGCCAACAGATACGACCGTCCTAAGTTAGTCGATAATGCATGTTATGGGTGATCTGAACCTGTGGGTGTTATGGAATGGCGACTAATTATTTGTTCTATGGCGGCACATTTATTTCAGATCATGTAAATTGGGACGTATGAACTAAGTTGTGCTACTATTGTTTTCCCTAATTGCTCTAAACATTCCCAATGAAAAGTTGCATGGCCACTGAATTTCAAGAGGAAAACATCTGCTAGCAGGTCCTGTCTTATGCCATGGTCATCATTTGCTTGCTCTCTGGACGGAGTTACTCTGAAGCACACATGGATGCTACCACAAGTCATATATGTGATGAAGAGTTTACCTGGTAATCTGAATTCTCTTAAAGCTTTCTCAAGGTATTTTCCAAATCTGCAACTGAAGTCCAGATTCAGTCAAATAAATGTCCACCTGAAGCTTCCATGGCCATCTGATTCTTGCAATTGCCAAGCAGTGCAAGTGTGTTCCGAACTGCCTAAGGTGGAATATTTTGAACATCAGTTTATGGGTGTGTGCGAGGATCACGTAGTGGTCTGGGACTATGCTGTTCTGGGTTGCATTCCTATTTCTGATAAATTGCAGGGGATAGTTCATCTTATGCATATGTCAGTGCGCTGGATTTTTTTGAGTCAAGAAGAATTTAAAGGCAGTGGCCGTGTTTCAATCGAGTTTCACACTAACAATGCATGGGAACGGTGCTCCAATCTCCTTGGGAATTGCATAAGGATACCTCTAGTGCAGCTCTCTTGCTCATGGTTTTTGAAACGTGGCAAAAAGGATTCAGATTTCAGTAATCATGACAAGCTCCTTCACAACACGCAGCAATTGGGTGCTCTGAGTACAACAATTCAGAGTAGTGTCTGTCTTTAGTTCGTGCAATTTTGGTCATTATGGTCTTTTGTGCTAGCTGGTATCACGATGCAATGGCAGTGGGACAAGCATCAATTGCGGGACAAAAATTCACAACATATTTTTATGTTGCCTCGTCCCCCCTTCTGAACCAATATCATGTGAGGTTAATCATGGCTGGTATTTCGGCACTCTCAAACTATTTGCGGTTCAGATTGTACAATTTGCAACAAAGATCCATTATTAAGATTCCAGTCTATTTGGTAGTGTATCATTCCCCTTTGGGGATAAACAAAGGTCTCGCTGGACTCCAGATACTTCAGCTAGTGGCGATCACCTTGAGCAAATGTGGGACCCCGGAGGCCTTGTGAGCTATATATCTGCAGTACATGTGCATTGACTTCCCTGATGCATTACTTGTTTGAAGTCTCGCTTGCATATGCGACTCCTATATGCACCCAGTTGAGAATGGAGAAGCCAATGGCCATCAGCGAACTAAATCAGTGGATGACCATTCATTTCTTGTATGGAACATGGGAGCTTAATTGCAGACTTGACAAGTTCATTGAGCTACGGGGGTTCTTGCTGCCATTATATTGCCAGTAATGTAAGTCCATGAGGAGCAGAAAAATCTGTGTGTGGGGCGTACCAGATGATCTAGGGAGATTCAGGGTCGTCCAGGAAGGCTATGGGACTTCAGCTTCGAATCAATGCACTCTTCAAGGAGGGAGGGGTTTCATCACTAGTGTTGCTGTCTGTAACGCCCCATACGTAACATGCCATATTTGTATTCCACCTCTTGCAATTTCCGGCACTAAGTTATGATATTTCCTCGTTGTCGGGTTTTGTCTTCGTGTGGCTTTTGTCTTTGTCATGCATCTCATACCATATCATCATGTGCATCACATTTGCATACGTGTTCGTCTCATGCATCCGAGCATTTTTGCGTTGTCCGTTTTGCATTCCGGCGCTCCTATGTCCTCCGGTGTCTCATTTTACCTCTTTTCGTGTGTGGAGGTTAAACGTTCTCGGATTGGACCGAGACTTGCCAAGCGGCCTTGGATTACTACCGGTAGACCGCCCGTCAAGTTTCGTGCCATTTGGACTTCGTTTGATACTCCAACGGTTAACCGAGGAACCAAAAAGGCCTCGTGTGTTTTGCAGCCCAACACCTCTCCAAAGTGGCCCAAAACCCACCTAAACCCCCTCCATCATCTCGGTCGTTCGATCACGATCGCGTGGCCGAAAACCGTGCTCAATTTGGAGCCTCCTAGCTCCCTCTACCTATAAAAAGGCATCTTCCCCGAAAATCTCGGATCATTTCCCCCCTAACCCTAGTCTCCTTCCACCTCGCGCCGTCGGACAAGTCCGCCCGCGCCGGACGTGTCCGCCGGATGCGTCACTCCGGCCAATCAGACCGCGACACCTCAGCCTCCGCCGCCCCGAGCCCAATCCCCCGCCGCCACGTCGCCACCCGGAGCCGCCGCCCCTTCGCGTCGCCCACACGGGCCCGCCGGAGCCCGACCGCGGCCCTCCCGGCCCGGTGCGGCGCGCCCTGCCGCCTGATTCCCACCGCCCGAGGCTCGCGCCCGCGCACCCCGCCTTCCTCCTCCGCGCCGGCGACCCCTTGCTCCGGCCGCCGCGCGCCAACACCGACCTCGCCACTCCGGCGACCTCCGCAACTTCAGCCGGCCGCCGCGCGCCGCCCCTCATCGCCCTTCGCCGCCGCGCCGCCCCGACGACTCCGGCGACCACCGCAACTCCGGCGAGCGTCGTCGAGCTCCGGCCGCTGCAACCACTCATTCCGGCGAGATCTCGGCGAACCTCGATCCGCGTGCCCGATCTGGATCTAAGATTAGGGTTGACTTTTGCCCTAGTTCCTAATATTTTTAGCATATTTCATCATGCCATATCTCTGCATCCGTCGCTCCATTTGGGCGTGTAGCATATCAAATTGTTCGTCTCGACGTGTACTTCATTTCATTCCATTGCACCATGCTTATTTGAGCTCATCTTGATGACCTAAATGCTGTTGCAAGAGTGCTATGTAATGTTAGTTTCAGATTCTTATCAGAATTTGGACATTTGTCATTTTTGCCATGTTTAATGTGTGCCTCCTATGAACTTGAGCCCTACATGTATTTTGAAGTATGCCATGCCATCTTTACAGGGGTGTATGCCATATATTTTTGTGATCTCTGTGGTGACTAGCACAAGCATGCAAAGTAGCTCTCGTGATGTTGGTGATTTCAGGGACTTAGAAATCTTCTAAGTCTTTGCCCTATTAATATTTTTATGCCATGTATTCTTGTTGCTACAGAGAGATCCATGCCTCTTTTAAGCATGTTCAGTAGGGATGATTTTGAGATAATGTTGTGCTCTATCCATCCATGTCTTTGTTTGCAATTATGGAGCACCCTAGCTTGACTCAATCGAGCTCTACTTTTGCTATAAAATGTTCCTGGCAGATTGTTTACATGTTAAGCAATTTTCCCGATGTTGTTATAGTTTATCTGTGCATGCTATGAGAGTGTTCTTGCCATGTTTAGCTTCTATGCCATGTCTACTGGTTGGGTGCATGCTTAGTTTTTCATGCAATGCCTTGTGGTGAGTGCATCGATCTCGTAAACATGCCTACGTGAATCTGTTTTTGCCATGTTCCAGTTTTCTGCTAAGTCTGAATCTGTTAATGAAACTTGCTATGTTCACATGGTTGCCATTGTATTTTCTGATCCCTTCTGGCTTATGGTCAGTAAGGGACTTTTGTTGTATGCTTTGAGTAGCTTCATGCCATGCCTTGATTTTCCCTAATATGTTCCTGTAGAATGTTCTTATCTTGCTCTAAACATTGCTTCCTGAGGTTAAATTCCTGGCATGTTGTTATTTTCACCAAGTCTGTAACCTGATATCTTTTGCACTTTTGCCATGCTTGTTTGAACCTGCTATTGAGTGATTTAGCCGTAGCTCAGTGTTCATTTTTTGTCTAGCATCTTGAGTGGATCACTGCCATGTGCTTTGTTGTTATGTTAGAGTGCAGTAGCTTGTTGTTCTTGATGCATTTAGATGGCCTCGTGCTGTTAATCGCAGCTTTGCACCATTATTGTTTTGCTTGCCATTTGCAAACCGTGCATCCGATTTCGGTGATCTTTATATCGATTTCGACCGAAATCAACTCATCTTTCCAGTGGCACTCTTGGTTTTCCAAGTTGAGGCCAGGTTCAATCTTTCTTTTGCGAAACATGCATATGCATTGCATATCATGTCCCGCATATCGTGCCATGTTTTGCATCATGTTGCTTGCGCATTGCATCGTGGTTGATTGTGTCTCCCTTTTCTTGTGTTCTTGCTTTGGGTAGAGCCGGGAGACGAGTACTTGATCGAGGAGCCCGTTGAGAACGTTTACGAGGATCAAGCTTACGTCAACTCGGAGAACTTTGGAGGCAAGATGACCATACCCTCGAAATCACTTCTATCTTTGCTTGCTAGATGCTCGCTCTATTGCTATGCCTATGCTACGATACCTACCACTTGCTTATCATGCCTCCCATATTGCCATGTCAAACCTCTAACCCACCTTGTCCTAGCAAACCGTTGTTTGGCTATGTTACCGCTTTGCTCAGCCCCTCTTATAGCGTTGATACACTCAACCAGTTCCTCGCAAACCAGCCAAAGACCTTTAGTAACTGTGTCGAGGCAACAGACGCTGATGATTGGCTCGTGGATATCTGCAAGCATTTCGAGTGTAGCAACGTCAGGCCTGAGGACTTTGTAAAGTTTGCCTCGTTCCAACTCAAAGACCAAGTTGCAGAATGGTATCAGCAATACAAAGATTCTAGAGGAGGTCGTGTGATTACCTGGGATGAATTCTGCCAAGACTTCAAAGCTCACCACATTCCTCAGAGTGTTGTTGAGAGAAAGCGTGAGGAGTTCCGCAATATGATGCAAGGCAGCTTGTCTGTTTACCAGTATAACATCATGTTCCAGAAGCTCGCTCGTTTCGCTAAGCAAGATGTCCCTAACGAGAAGAGCATGATTTATCAGTTCAGAGGTGGCCTCAGAGAAGATCTCCAACTAGCTCTTGTGCTTTTTGAGCCGCAGAAGTACGATGAGTTCTACAATATGGCACTGAAACAAGAGACTGCTCAGCTTAAGTGCGATGCTTCCAAGAAGCGAGTCAGGGATGCAACTCCTTCTTCCTCAACTCAAGTGACAACTAAGCAGCAAAAGTATTGGCTGCCTCCTCCTCCGTTCCATCAGTCTTATCAGCAGAAGAGCAAAGGTGGCAATGGATCTTCCTACCCACCCAACCCAGGCTTTCAGAACAAGACTTCGTCTCCTGCTCCAAGATCAAGTGCTCCGTATCACCGTCCGCTTTGAGAGGTCACGTGCAACAAGTGTCAGCAGAAGGGTTACTATGCCAACAAATGCTTCAATCAGAGGCGTCTTCCTCCTCCTCCTGTGAGATCTGCCAGTACTGCCATGGTCAAGCATAATCCCAAGTTCGCAAAGGTCAACATGATGAACGCAGCTCAGGCAGAGGACTCGTCAGATGTGACTATGGGTAACCTTCCTGTTAATGATGTTCCTGCAAAAGTTCTTTTTGACACTGGTGCATCGCATTGTTTCATCTCGAGACCATTTGCATCTAAGCATGAGTTGGCTTTCCAAGTTTTGCCTAGTCCGCTAGCAGTTGTCTCTCCAAGTAAATGCATGAATGCTAACTCCATGGTTCCGGATGTTACCATCACGATGGGCGACTATAAGTTTATGTCTTCTCCTAATGTTCTGGGTGACTCTGATATTGATCTTATTCTCGGAATGGACTGGCTTTCTAAGCACAAGGCTCATCTTGATTGTGCTGCCAGGCAGATTCAATTGACACATTCGTCTAAGGATGTAATCGTCTTTGCCGCTCGTGATGATACCATTCGACTGTTTTCTCTCAACGAGAAGGGCGAGTTGGATGCCATTTCTCAGATTCCAGTCATTTGTGAATATCAAGAAGTCTTTCCAGAAGAGCTTCCAGGAATGCCTCCTCACCGTCCAGTTGAATTCGTCATCGATCTTGAGCCTAGCACAGAACCTGTTTGCAAATGTCCTTACAAGCTTGGACCTGAAGAGTTGAAGGAGCTAAAGAAACAACTCGATATTCAAGAGCGTATGGGTCTCATCTGACCAAGTTCTTCTCCATGGGGTTGTGGTGTTCTTTTCGTCAAGAAGAAGGATGGAACGGACCGACTTTGTGTCGACTACCGTCCATTGAACAAGAAGACCATAAAGAACAAGTACCCACTTCCCAACATCAATGAGCTTTTCGAACAACTCAAAGGTGCTCAAGTATTCTCCAAGCTTGACCTCCGTATGAGCTATCATCATATTCACATTCGTGAAGAAGATATCCCCAAGACAGCGTTCAGAACAAGCTATGGTTCATATGAATACACTGTCATGTCTTTCGGCCTCGTCAATGCTCCTCCAACATTCTCTCGCATGATGAACTTCATCTTCAACGCCTACACAAATGACTTCGTCTTGGTCTACCTTGATGACATTCTAGTCTTTTCCAAGAACAAAGAGGATCATGCCAAGCACTTGAGATTGGTGCTGGATAAACTCAGAGAACATCAGTTCTATGCGAAGTTTTCAAAGTGCGAGTTTTGGCTCGATGAGGTTCTCTATCTTGGGCATATCATCTCCGCCATGGGCATAGCTGTTAATACTGAGAAGGTGTCTGCAATTATGAATTGGGAACCGCCTCAGAATGTGAAGCAACTCCGCAGCTTCCTTGGTCTCGCAAGCTATTGCCGAAGGTTCATTGAGAACTTCTCTAAGATCGCGAAGCCTCTTTCCAACCTCCTCCAGAAGCATGTGAAGTACGTCTGGTCGCCTGAATGTGACATCGCTTTCAACACCCTCAAAGAGAAGTTAGTCACCGCTCCAGTTCTGACTCCTCCTGATGAGTCCAAACCGTTCGAAGTTTTCTGTGATGCTTCCCTTCAAGGTCTCGGTGCAGTATTGATGCAAGAGAAGAAAGTTGTGGCCTATACCTCTCGCCAGTTGAAGCCCAATGAAAAGAACTACCCCACTCATGACCTCGAGTTGGCGGCAGTTGTCCATGCTCTTTTAACATGGAGACATCTCTTGTTGGGAAGAAAAGTGGACATCTTCACTGATCATAAGAGTCTCAAGTACATCTTCACTCAGCCAAACCTCAACCTCAGGCAGACTCGTTGGGTCAAAATGATTCAAGACTATAATCCGAGTATTGCATATACTCCAGGCAAGGCAAATGTTATTGCTGACGCATTGAGCAGGAAGGCTTACTGCAATAGTTTGATTCTCAAGCCCTACCAACCAGAGCTTTATGAAGCTTTCCGCAAAATTAATCTCCAAGTTGTTCCTCAAGGATTCCTTGCCAACCTCCAAGTCTCTCCTACTTTGGAAGATCAAATTCATGAGGCACAACTTCTTGATGCTATGGTGAAGAAGGTGAAGATTGGGATTGCCAAGAGTCAACCCAAGTACAAGTGCTATCGTCTTGATGTCAAGGATAGTCTTTTCTTCGAGGATCGAATTGCTGTTCCTAAGGGAGACCTTCGTAAAGTCATTATGAACGAGGCTCACAATTCACTCCTCTCTATCCACCCTGGTAGTACAAAGATGTACCAGGACCTCAAGCAGTCGTATTGGTGGACTCGAATGAAGCGCGAGATTGCTCAGTTCGTGAATGAACGTGATGTGTGTAGAAGAGTGAAAGCAGAACACCAACGATCAGCTGGTCTCCTCCAACCTCTCGCCATTCCAGAATGGAAGTTTGACCATATTGAGATGGACTTCGTGACTGGGTTTCCCAAGTCCAAGCGTGGCAATGATGCTATCTTCGTTGTCATCGACAAGCTCACCAAAGTGGCTCATTTTCTTCCTATCAAAGAGTCTATCACAGCAGCTCAGTTGGCAGAGCTATATACCTCCAGGATTGTCTCTCTGCATGGCATTCCATAGTTGATATCTTCAGATCATGGAAGCATCTTCACCTCTAAGTTCTGGGATTCCTCTCAGAAGGCCATGGGCACCAACTGTTGGAAATATGCCCTAGAGGCAATAATAAATTAGTTATTATTATTATATTTCCTTGTTCATGATAATCGTTTATTATCCATGCTAGAATTGTATTGATAGGAAACTCAGATACATGTGTGGATACATAGACAACACCATGTCCCTAGTAAGCCTCTAGTTGACTAGCTCGTTGATCAATAGATGGTTATGGTTTCCTGACCATGGACATTGGATGTCGTTGATAACGGGATCACATCATTAGGAGAATGATGTGATGGACAAGACCCAATCCTAAGCCTAGCATAAGATCGTGTAGTTCGTATGCTAAAGCTTTTCTAATGTCAAGTATCATTTCCTTAGACCATGAGATCGTGCAGCTCCCGGATACCGTAGGAATCCTTTGGGTGTACCAAACGTTACAATGTAACTAGGTGGCTATAAAGGTGCACTACGGGTATCTCCGAAAGTGTCTGTTGGGTTGGCACGAATCGAGACTAGGATGTGTCACTGCGTGCAACGGGGAGGTATCTCTTGGCCCACTCGGTAGGACATCATCATAATGTGCACAATGTGACCAAGGAGTTGATCACGGGATGATATGTTACGGAACGAGTAAAGAGACTTACCGGTAACGAGATTGAATGGTATCGGGATACCGACGATCGAATCTCGGGCAAGTATCGTACCGATAGATAAAGGGAATTGTATATGGGATTGATTGAATCCTTGACATCGTGGTTCATCCGATGAGATCATCGTGGAGCATGTGGGAGCCAACAGGGGTATCCAGATCCCGCTGTTGGTTATTGACCGGAGAGTTGTCTCGGCCATGTCTGCATGACTCCCGATCCCGTAGGGTCTACACACTTAAGGTTCAATGACGTTAGGGTTATAGGGAAAGTATGTACGTGGTTACCGAATGTTGTTCGGTGTCCCGGATGAGATCCCGGACGTCACAAGGAGTTCCGGAATGGTCCGGAGGTAAAGATTTATATGTGGGAAGTCCCATTTTGGTCACCGGAAAAGTTTCGGGTGCTATCGGTAACGTACTGGGACCACCGGGAGGGTCCCGGGGGTCCACCAGGTGGGGCCACCAGCCCCAGAAGGCTGCGTGGGCCAAATGTGGGAGGGGACCAGCCCCAGGTATGCTGGTGCGCCCCCCACCAAGGCCCAAGGGGCGTGGAGAGTGGGAAGGGGGCAAACCCTAGGTCCAGATGGGCCTTAAGGCCCACCCTAGGGCGCCCCCCTCTCTTCCCCCCTTGGCCGCACCCTAGATGGGTTTTGGGGGCTGCCTCCACCCCTAGGGATGGAACCCTAGATGGGGGCACAGCCCCTCCCCTTCCCCTATATATATATTGGGGGGTTTTGGGGCTGCCAGACATAGGCGATCATCTCCCTCTTGGCGCAGCCCTACCTCTCTCCCTCCTTGTCTCTCGTAGTGCTTGGCAAAGCCCTGCTAGAGTCCCGCGCTCCTCCACAACCACCACGCCATTGTGTTGCTGCTGGACGGTGTCTTCCCCAACCTCTCCCTCTCCCCTTGCTGGATCAAGGCATGGGAGACGTCACCGGGCAGCACGTGTGTTGAACGCAGAGGCGCCGTTTTTCGGCGCTTAGATCGGAATCGACCGCGATCTGAATCTCCACGAGTACGTCTACCTCATCCGCGTTCTTGCAACGCTTCCGCTTAGCAATCTACAAGGGTATGTAGATGCACTCCCCTTCCCCTTGTTGCTAGATTACTCCATAGATTGATCTTGGTGATGCGTAGAAAATTTTAAATTTCTGCTACGATCCCCAAAAGTGGTATCAGAGCTAGGTCTATGCGTATTTTCTATGCACGAGTAGAACACATGTTGTTGTGGGCGTCGATTTTGTCAATTTACTTGCCGTTACTTGTCTTATCTTGATTCGGCGGCATTGTGGGATGAAGCGGCCCGGACCGACCTTACACGTACTCTTACGTGAGACAGGTTCCACCGACTGACATGCACTAGTTGCATAAGGTGGCTAGCGGGTGTCTGTCTCTCCCACTTTAGTCGGATCGGATTCGATGAAAAGGGTCCTTATGAAGGGTAAATAGAAATTGGCATATCACGTTGTGGTTTTGGCATAGGTAAGAAACGTTCTTGTTAAGAAACCTATATCAGCCACGTAAAAAATTTGCAACAACAATTAGAGGACGTCTAACTTGTTTTTGCAGCATATGCCGTGTGATGTGATATGGCCAAAAGGATGTGATGAATCATATATGTGATCTATGAGATTGATCATGTTCTTGTAATAGGAATCACGACTTGCATGTCGATGAGTATGACAACCGGCAGGAGCCATAGGAGTTGTCTTAATTTATTTATGACCTGTGTGTCAACATAAACGTCATGTAATTACTTTACTTTATTGCTAAACCATTAGCCATAGTAGTAGAAGTAATAGATGACGAGACAACTTCATGAAGACACGATGATGGAGATCATGGTGTCATGCCGGTGACGATGATGATCATGGCGCCCCGAAGATGGAGATCAAAATGAGCAAAATGATATTGGCCATATCATGTCACTATTTGATTACATGTGATGTTTATCATGTTTTACATCTTATTTGCTTAGAACGACGGTAGCTTAAATAAGATGATCCCTCGCAATAATTTCAAGAAAGTGTTCCCCCTAACTGTGCACCGTTGCGAAGGTTCGTTGTTTCGAAGCACCACGTGATGATCGGGTGTGATAGATTCTAATGTTCGAATACAACGGGTCTAAGCCAGATTTACACACGCAATACACTTAGGTTGACTTGAGGAGCCTAGCATGTACAGACATGGCCTTGGAACACGGAAGACCGAAAGTTCGAACATGAGTCGTATAGAAGATACGATCAACATGAAGATGTTCACCGATGATGACTAGTCCGTCTCACGTGATGATCGGACACGGCCTAGTTGACTCGAATCATGTATCACTTAGATGACTAGAGGCATGTCTATCTAAGTGGGAGTTCATTGAATAATTTGATTAGATGAACTTAATTATCATGAACATAGTCAAAAGGTCTTTGCAAACAATGTCGTAGCTCACGCTTTGGTTCTACTGTTTTAGATATGTTCCTAGAGAAAATTTAGTTGAGAGTTAACAGTAGCAATTATGCGGACTGGGTCCGTGAACTGAGGATTGTCCTCATTGCTGCACAGAAGGGTTATGTCCTTAATGCACCGCTCAGTGTGTTGAACCTCGAGCGTCGTTTGTAGATGTTGGGAAACATCTGACATACACGTTTTGATGACTACGTGACTACGTGATAGTTCAGTGCGTAATACTAACAGTTTAGAATTGTGGCACCAAAGACGTTTTTGAAACATCGCAGAACATATGAGATGTTCCAAAGACTGAAATTGGGATTTCAGACTAGTGCCCACGTCAAGAGGTATGAGACCTCTGACAAGTTTCTTAAGCCTGCAAACTAAGGGAGAAAAGCTCAATTGTTGAGCATGTGCTCAGATTGTCTGAGTACTACAATCGCTTGAATCGAGTGGGAGTTAATCTTCCAGATGAGATAGTGATAGTTCTCCATAGTCACTACCACCAAGCTATTAGAGCTTAGTGATGAACTATAACATATCGGGGATAGACATGATGATCCTTGAGCAATTCGCGATGTTTGACACCGTGAAAGTAGAAATCAAGTAGGAGCATCAATTGTTGATGGTTAGTAAAACCACTAGTTTCAAGAAGGGCAAGGGAAAGAAGGGATACTTCATGAGACGGCAAATTAGTTGTTGCTCTAGTGAAGAAACCCAAGGTTGAAACAAACCCGAGACTAAGTGCTTCTATAATGAGGGGAACGGTCACTGAAGCAGAACTACCATAGATCCTTGGTAGATGAGAAGGCTGGCAAGGTCGACAGAAGTATTTTGAATATACATTATATTATTGTGTACTTTACTAGTACTCCTAGTAGCACCAGGGTAATAAATACCGGTTCGGTTGCTAAGTGTTAGTAACTCGAAATAAAAGGCTATGGAGACTAGCTAAAGGTGAGATGACGATATGTTGGAAGTGTTTCCAAGGTTGATGTGATCAAACATTGCACGCTCCCTCTACCATCAGGATTGGTGTTAAACCTAAATAATTGTTATTCGGTGTTTGCGTTGAGCATAGACATGATTGGATTATGTTTATCGCAATACGGTTATTCATTTAAGGAGAATAATGGTTACTCTGTTTATTTGAATAATACCTTCAATGGTCTTGCACCTAAAATGAATGGTTTATTGAATCCCGATCGTAGTGATACACATGTTCATGCCAAAAGATATAAGATAGTAATGATAGTACCACATACTTGTGGCACTCCAATTTGAGTCATAATGGTATGAAATGCATGAAGAAGCTCCATGTTGATGAATATTTGGACTCACTTGATTTTGAATCACTTGAGACATGTGAACCATGCCTATTGATATATATGCATGAAGAAACTCCATACAGATGGATCGTTTGGACTCACTTGATTTTGAATCACTTGAGACATGAAAATCATACCACACGGGCAAGATGACTGAAATGCCTCGTTTTCAGTAAGATGGAACAAGAAAGCAACTTGTTGGAAGTAATACATTTTGATGTGTGCAGTCCAATGAGTGCTGATGCACGCAGTGGATATCGTTATGTTCTTACTTCACAGATGATTTGAGTAGATGCTGAGTATATTTACTTGATGAAACACAAGTCTGAATTATTGAAAGGTTCAAGTAATTTCAGAGTGAAGTTGAAGATTGTCGTGACAAGAGGGTAAAATGTCTATGATATGATCATAGAGATGAACATCTGAGTTACGAGTTTGGCACACAATCAAGACATTATGGAAATTGTTTCACGACTAATATCGCCTGGATCACCATAAAGTGATGGTGTGTCCGAACATCACAATTGCACCCCATTGGTGCATACCATGATGTCTCTTATCGAATTACCACTATCGTTTATGGGTTAGGCATTAGAGACAACCGCACTCACTTTAAATAGGGCCCCACACAATTCCGTTGAGACGACACTGTATGAACTATGGTTTAGAGAAACCTAAGCTGTCGTTTCTTAAAGGTTTGGGGCTGCGACGCTTATGGAAAAAGTTTTAGGCTGATAAGCTCGAACCCAAAGCGGATAAATGCATCTTCGTAGAATACCCAAAAATAGTTGGGTGTACCTCCTATTTCAGATCCGGAAGCAAAAGTGATTGTTTCTAGAAACGGGTCCTTTCTCGAGGAAAAGTTTCTGTCAAAAGAATTGAGTGGGAGGATGGTGGAGACTTGATGAGGTTATTGAACCGTCACTTCAACTAGTGTGTAGCAGGGCACAGGAAGTTGCTCCTGTGGCACCTACATCAATTAAAGTGGAAGCTTATGATAGTAATCATGGATCAAGTCACTACCAAACCTCATAGGTCGACAAGGATGTGTACTACTTCAGAGTGGTACATAATCCTGTCTTGGAAGTCATGTTGCTAGACAACAATGAACCTACAAGCTATGAAGAAGCGATGGTGGGCCCAGATTCCGACGAATGTCTCGAGGCCATAAAATCCGAGGAAGGATACATGTATAAAACAAAGTATAGACTTTGAAAGAACTACTTGATGGTTGTAAGGCTGTTGGGTGCAGATGGATTTTAAAAGGAAGACGGACAATGATGGTAAGTGTCACCATTAAGAAAGCTCAACTTGTCGTTAAGATGTTTCCCGACAAGTTCAAGGAGTTGACTACGGTGAGACTTTCTCACTCGTAGCGATGCTAAGAGTCTGTTGGAATTATGTTAGCAGTTACTGCATTATTTATGAAATATTGCAGATAGGATGTCAAAACATTGTTTCCTCAATGATTTTCTTGAGGAAAGGTTGTATTTGATACATCTAGAAGGTTTTGTCAATCCTGAAAGATGCTAACAAGTATGCAAAGCTCCAGCAATCCTTCTAAGGACAGGAGTAAGCATCTCGGAATTGGAATGTATGCTTTGATAAGATGATCAAAGATTTTGGGTTTATACAAAGTTTATGAGAAACTTGTATTTCCAAAGAAGTGAGTGGGATCACTATAGAATTTTTGATGAGTATATGTTGTTAACATATTGTCGATCAGAAATGATGTAGAATTTCTGGATAGCATGCAGGGCTATTTGAAAAGTGTTTTTCAATGGAAAACCTAGATTAAGCTACTCGAACATTGAGCATCAAGATCTATAAGGATAGATCAAAAACGCTTAATATTACTTTCAAATGAATACATACCGTGACGAGATTTTGAAGGAGTTCAAAATAGATCAGCAAAGAAGGAGTTCTTGGCTGTGTTACAAGGTGTGAGTATTGAGTAAGACTCAAGACCTGACCACGGCAGAAGAGAGAGAAAGGACGAAGGTCGTCCCCTATGCTTTAGACGTAGGCTCTATAGTATGTTGTGCAGTGTACCGCACCTGAAGTGTGCCTTGCCATGAGTTGGTCAAGGGGTACAAGAGTGATCCAGGAATGGATGACATGACAGCGGTCGAACTTATCCTTAGTAACTAGTGGACTAAGGAATTTTCTCGATTATGGAGGTGGTAAAAGAGTTCGTCGTAAAGGGTTACGCCGATGCAATCTTTGAAACTAATCTGGATGATTCTAAGTAGTAAACCAGATTCGTATAGTAGAACAGTTATTTGGAATAGCTCCAAATAGAGCGTGGTAGCTGCATCTACAAGATGACATAGAGATTTGTAAAGCACACACGGATCTGAAAGGTTCAGACCCGTTGACTATAACATCTCTCACAAGCATAACATGATCAAACCCAGAACTCATTGAGTGTTAATCACATGGTAATATGAACTAGATTATTGACTCTAGTAAACTCTTTGGCTGTTAGTCACGTGGGGATGTGACCTTGAGTGTTAATCACATAGCGATGTGAACTGGATTATTGACTCTAGTGCAAGTGGGAGACTCTTGGAAATATGACCTAGAGGCAATAATAAATTAGTTATTATTAATATATTTCCATGTTCATCATAATCGTTTATTATCCATGCTAGAATTGTATTGATAGTTAACTCAGATACATGTGTGGATACATAGACAACACCATGTCCCTAGTAAGCCTCTAGTTGACTAGCTCGTTGATCAATAGATGGTTACGGTTTCCTGACCATGGACATTGGATGTCGTTGATAACGGGATCACATCATTAGGAGAATGATGTGATGGACAAGACCCAATCCTAAGCCTAGCACAAGATCGTGTAGTTCGTATGCTAAAGCTTTTCTAATGTCAAGTATCATTTCCTTAGACCATGAGATTGTGCAGCTCCCGGATACCCTAGGAAGGCTTTGGGTGTACCAAACGTCACAACGTAACTGGGTGGCTATAAAGGTGCACTGCGGGTATCTCTGAAAGTGTCTGTTGGGTTGGCGCGAATCGAGACTGGGATTTGTCACTCCGTGTAACGGGGAGGTATCTCTGGGCCCACTCGTTAGGACATCATCATAATGTGCACAATGTGACCAACGAGTTGATCACGGGATGATGTGTTACGGAACGAGTAAAGAGACTTGCTGGTAACGAGATTGAACGAGGTATCAGGATACCGACGATCGAATCTCGGGCAAGTATCGTACCAATATACAAAGGGAATTGTATACGGGATTGATTGAATCCTTGACATTGTGGTTCATCCGATGAGATCATCGAGGAGCATGTGGGAGCCAACATGGGTATCCAGATCCCGCTGTTGGTTATTGACGGGAGAGTTGTCTCGGCCATGTCTGCATGACTCCCGAGCCCGTAGGGTCTACGCACTTATGGTTCAATGACACTAGCGTTATAGGGAAAGTATGTACGCTGTTACCGAATGTTGTTCGGAGTCCCGGATGACATCCCGAACGTCACGAGGAGTTCCGGAATGGTCCGGAGGTAAATATTTATATGTGGGAAGTCCTGTTTTGGTCACCGGAAAAGTTTTGGGGGCTATCGGTAACGCACTGGGACCACCGCGGGAGGGTCCCAGGGGTCCACCAGGTGGGGCCACCAGCCCCAAAAGGCTGCGTGGGCCAAGTGTGGGAGGGGACCAGCCCCAGGTAGGCTGGTGCTCCCCCCCACCAAGGCCCAAGGCGCGTGGAGAGTGGGAAGGGGGCAAACCCTAGGTCCAGATGGGCCTTAAGGCCCACCCTAGGGCGCCCCCCTCTCTTCCCCCCCCTTGGCCGCACCCTAGATAGGTTTTGGGGGCTGCCGCCACCCCTAGGGATGGAACCCTAGATGGGGGCGCAGCCCCTCCCCTTCCCCTATATATATTGGGGGTTTTGGGGGCTGCCAGACACAGGAGATCATCTCCCTCTTGGCGCAGCCATACCTCTCTCCCTCCTCGTCTCTCGTAGTTCTTGGCGAAGCCCTGCTAGAGTCCCGCGCTGCTCCACCACCACCACGCCGTCATGCTGCTGCTGGACGGAGTCTTCCCCAACCTCTCCCTCTCCCCTTGCTGGATCAAGGCATGGGAGACGTCACCGGGCTGCACGTGTGTTGAACGCGGAGGCGCCGTTGTTCGGCGCTTAGATCGGAATCGACCGTGATCTGAATCGCCATGAGTACGTCTACCTCATCCGCGTTCTTGCAACGCTTCCGCTTAGCGATCTACAAGGGTATGCAGCTGCACTCCCCTTCCCCTCGTTGCTAGATTACTCCATAGATTGATTTTGGTGATGCGTAGAAAATTTTAAATTTCTACTACGATCCCCAACACCAACATTCGTTTCAGCATAGCTTTTCATCCTCAAACCAGTGGCCAAGTCGAGCGAGTCAATCCAATTCTTGAAGATATGCTCAGGGCATGTGTCATTTCTTTTGGTATGAAGTGGGAAGATTGTCTTCCATATGCCGAGTTCTCCTACAACAACAGCTTCCAAGCGAGTTTGGGCAAGGCCCTATTCGAGATTCTCTATGGCAGGAAGTGTCGTACACCTCTAAACTGGTCAGGGACTAGTGAATGCCAACTTCTTGGTAATGACTTGATCACAGAGGCTGAAGAAATGTGCAAAGTCATTCGTGAAAATCTCAAAGCCGCGCAATCGCGCCAGAAGAGTTACTATGATAGTAAACATCGTGACTTGGCTTTCAAGATCGGAGACCATGTCTACCTCCACGTCTCTCCAATGAAAGGTACTCGTCGCTTCGGTATCAAAGGGAAGCTTACCCCTAGATACGTGGGTCCTTCTAAGATCATTGGCAAAAGAGGCGATCTCGCCTATCAACTTGAGCTTCCATCCAACTTTGCAAATGTGCATGACGTGTTTCACGTGTCTCAGCTTCGCAAGTGTTTCAAGACTCCTGACCGCACCATCAACTTTGAAGAGATTGATCTCCAAGAAGACCTGTCTTATCATGAGCACCCCGTTGCTATTCTTGAAGAAACTGAGCGCAAGACTCGCAACAAGTCTATCAAATTCCTGAAAGTGAAGTGGTCACATCATTCCGACCGTGAAGCCACCTGGGAACGCGAGGACCACCTCCGTTCCGAATACCCGGAGTTTTTCCAGTCCTTGCTCTCGGGATGAGATCCTTTCGTAGTGGTGGAGTGTTGTAACGCCCCATATGTAACATGCCATATTTGTATTCCAACTCTTGCCATTTCCGGCACTAAGTTATGATATTTCCTCGTTGTCGGGTTTTGTCTTTGTGTTGCTTTTGTCTTTGTCATGCATCTCACATCATATCATCATATGCATCGCATTTGAATACGTGTTCGTCTCATGCATCCGAGCATTTTCCCCGTTGTCCATTTTGCATTCCGGCGCTCCTATGTCCTCCGGTGTCTCCTTTTACCTCTTTTTGTGTGTGGAGGTTAAATGTTCTCGGATTGGACCGAGACTTGCCAAGCAGCCTTGCATTACTACCGGTAGACCGCCTGTCAAGTTTCGTGCCATTTGGACTTCGCTTGACACACAAACGGTTAACCGAGGAACCGAAAAGGCCTCTTATGTGTTGCAGCCCAACACCTCTCCAAAGTGGCCCAAAACCCACCTAAACCCCCTCCATCATCTCGATCGTTCGATCACGATCGTGTGGCCGAAAACCGTGCTCAATTTGGAGCCTCCTAGCTCCCTCTACCTATAAAAAGGCATCTTCCCCGAAAATCTCGGATCATTTCCCCCTAACCATAGTCTCCTTCCACGTCGCGCCGCCGGACAAGTCCGCCCGCGCCGGACGTGTCCGCCGGACGCGTCACTCCGGCCAATCAGACCGCGACACCTCAGCCTCTGCCGCCTCGAGCCCAATCCCCCGCCGCCACGTCACCACCCGGAGCCGCCGCCCCTCCGCGTTGCCCAAGCGGGACCGCCAGAGCCCGACCGCGGCCCTCCCGGCCCGGTGCGGCGCGCCCCGCTGCCTGAGTCCCCACCGCCCGAGGCTCGCGCCCGCGCGCTCCGCCTTCCTCCTCTGCGCCGGTGACCCCTCGCTCCGACCGCCGCGCGCCAACGCCGACCACGCCGCTCCGGCGACCTCCGCAACTCCGGCCGGCCGCCGCGCGCCGCCCCGACGCCTCCGACGACCTTCGCAACTCTGGCCGCCGACCACCGCAACTCCAGCGAGCGTCGTCGAGCTCCGGCCACCGCAGCCACTGATTCCGGCGAGATCTCGGTGAACCTCCATCCGCGTGCCCGATCTGGATCTGAGATTAGGGTTGACTTTTGTCCTAGTTCCTAATATTTTTAGCATATTTCATCATGCCATATCTCTGCATCCGTCGCTCCATTTTGGGCGTGTAGCATATTAAATTGTTCGTCTCGACGTGTACTTCATTTCATTCCATTGCACCATGCTTATTTGAGCTCATCTTGATGACCTAAATGCTGTTGCAAGAGTTCTATGCAATGTTAGTTTCAGGTTCTTATCAGAATTTGGACACTTGTCATTTTTGCCATGTTTAATGTGTGCCTCCTATGAACTTGAGCCCTACATGTGTTTTGAAGTATGCCATGCCATCTTTACAGGGTGTATGCCATGTATTTTGTGATCTCTGTGGTGACTAGCACAAGCATGCAAAGTAGCTCTCATGATGTTGCTGATTTCAGGGACTTAGAAATCTTCAAGTCTTTGCCCTGTTAATATTTTTATGCCATGTATTCTTGTTGCCACAGAGAGATCCATGCCTCTTTTAAGCATGTTCAGTAGGGATGATTTTGAGATAATGTTGTGCTCTATCCATCCATGTCTTTGTTTGCAATTATGGAGCACCCTAACTTGACTCAATCGAGCTCTACTTTTGCTATAAAATATTCCTGGCAGATTGTTTACATGTTAAGCAATTTTGCCGAGGTTGTTATAGTTTATCCATGGATGCTATGAGAGTGTTCTTGCCATGTTTAGCTTCTATGCCATGTCTACTTGCTGGGTGTATTCTTAGTTTGTCATGCAATGCCTTGTGGTGGGTGGATCGAGCTCATAAACATGCCTACATGAATCTGTTTTCCCCATGTTCCAGTTTTCTGCTAAGTCTGAATCTGTTAACGAAACTTGCTATGTTCACATGGTTGCCATTGTATTTTCTGTTCCCTTTTGGCTTATGGTCAGTAAGGGACTTTTGTTGTATGATTTGAGTAGCTTCATGCCATGCCTTGCTTTGCCATGATATGTTCCTGTAGCATGTTGTTATCTTGCTCTAAACATTGCTTCCTGATGTTAAATTCCTGACATGTTATTTTCACTAAGTCTGTAACCTGATATCTTTTCCACTTTTTCCATGCTTGTTTGAACCTGCTATTGAGTGAGTTAGCCGTAGCTCAGTGTTCATCTTTTGTCAAGAATCTTGAGTGGATCACTGCCATGTGCTTTGTTGTTATGTTAGAGTGCAGTAGCTTGTTGTTCTTGATGCATTTAGATGGCCTCGTGCTGTTAATCGCAGCTTTGCGTCATTATTGTTTTGCTTGCCATTTGCAAACCGTGCATCCGATTCCGGTGATCTTTATATCGATTTCGACCGAAATCAAATCATTTTTCCAGTGGAACTCTTGGTTTTCCAAGTTGAGGCAAAGTTCAATCTTCCTTTTCCGAAACATGCATATGCATTGCATATCACGTCCCGCATATCATGCCATGTTTTACATCATGTTGCTTGCGCATTGCACCGTGGTTGATTGTGTCTCCCTTTGCTTGTGTTCTTGCTTTGGGTAGTGCCGGGAGACGAGTACGTGATCGAGGAGCCCGTTGAGAACGTTTACGAGGATCAAGCTTACGTCAACTCGGAGAACCTTGCAGGCAAGATGACCATACCCTCGAAATCACTTCTATCTTTGCTTGCTAGATGCTCGCTCTATTGCTATGCCTATGCTACGATACCTACCACTTGCTTATCATGCCTCCAATATTGCCATGTCTAACCTCTAACCCCCCTTGTCCTAGCAAACCGTTGTTTGGCTATGTTACCGCTTTGCTCAGCCCCTCTTATAGCGTTGCTAGTTGCAGGTGAAGATTGGAGTTTGTTCCTTGTTGGAACATGTTTATTTGTTGGGATATCACTATTATATCTTGTCTATTTTAATGCATCTCTACACTTGGTAAAAGGTGGAAGGCTCGGCCTTATGCCTGGTGTTTTGTTCCACTCTTGCCGCCCCTATTTTCCGTCATACTGGTGTTATGTTCCTTGATTTTGCGTTCCTTACACGGTTGGGTTATAATGGTAACCCCTTGACAGTTCGCCTTGAATAAAACTCCTCCAACATGGCCCAACATTGGTTTTACCATTTGCCACCTAGCCTCTTTTTTCCCTTGGGTTCCGCGAACTCGAGGATCATCTTTATTTTACCCCCCCCCCCCCCGGGCCAGTGCTCCTCTTAGTGTTGGTCCAACCTGTCAGTTGCCGGTGGCCACCAGGGGCAACTCTGGGCTGGCCTACCGAAACCTTGGACAATCCGGTGTGCCCTGAGAACGAGATATGTGCAGCTCCTATCGGGATTTGTCGGCACATTCGGGTGGCTTTGCTGGTTTAGTTTTACCATTGTCGAGATGTCTTGTAATCGGGATTCCGAGTCTGATCGGGTTGTCTTGAGAGAAGGAATATCCTTCGTTGACCGTGAGAGCTTGTGATGGGCTAAGTTGGGACATCCCTGCAGGGATTTGAACTTTTGAAAGCCGTGCCCGCGGTTATGGGCAGACGAGAATTTGTTAATGTCTGGTTGTAGAAAACCTGAAACTTAACTTAATTAAAATGCATCAATAGAGTGTGTGGCCGTGATGGTCTCTTTTCGGCGGAGTCCGGGAAGAGAACACGGTCTCGTGTTATGCTTGAACGTAGGTTGTTCTAGGATCACTTCTTGATCATAGTTTATCGATCGTGCCTTTGCCTTCTCTTCTCGCTCTCATTTGCGTATGGTAGCCACCATATACGCTAGTGCTTGCTGCATCTCCACCTCATACCTTTTGCCTACCTATGAGCTTAAATAGTCTTGATCGCGAGGTTGTGAGATTGCTGAGTCCTTGTGACTCACAGATTACTTCCAAAACCAGATGCAGGAACCGATGATACCGCTCCAGGAGATTCAACTGAGCTCAAGTGGGAGTTCGATGAGGACTCGGGACGATACTACGTTTCTTTTCCAGACGATCAGTAGTGGAGCCCAGTTGGGGCGATCGGGGACATTACGCATTTGGGGTTGTCTTTATTTTGGTTTCGTAGTCGGACCTTGATTGTATCTGGATGAATGTAATGATATATTTATGCTATTGTGCGATGTGGTGATTGTAAGCCAACTATGTACCTCTTTTCTTATTCAGTACATGGGTTGTGTGAAGATTACCCCACTTGCGACATTGCTTACAATGCGGTTATGCCTCTAAGTCGTGCTTCGACACATGGGAGATATAGCCGTATCGTGGGCGTTACACTGTCGTCGTCATGCAGGGCTCCATCGATCACAAGTACTACCTTAACTTCGATCAAGACTGTTGGCACCGACCACTTCCTCGGTGCCTCTTCGGATGGAGTCACCATCGGCCACGGCTACTAAAACCTCCTCATTCAAGTAAACCCCGACTTCGACTACCATCATGACTTTGAGCTAGTCAAGGAACACCGTGTGCAATAGGATCCCGGCGGTTCTCGGTGGTGTCGGCTTGAGGTCAAGCCGCATTTCAAGGGGGGGGGGGGGGGGGGATGTTAGGAGCCCTCCTACCATCACGTGCTTGGGCTGGCCCCTCCAGCTAAGGGGGCCTGGCCCGTTCGGGAACCATCAGGGCGATAAGAGCCTGGGAGGAGGCGATGTCGAGACCATCCACGTAGGATCAGGCACGGCACGGGACGGCGGCTCCTCCTCCCCTACCTTCTCCTACGTACTGTTCCTCCTTCTTCCTCCTCCATCCTTCCTCGATTCACTTGTATCAGACATTGGTTCCCCTGAAATAGAGTGTTGCTAGTGGATTGTGAACTGGTTACCTAACAGCTGTGCTGCTAGGCTTGCGTACGTTTTCCAAAGTGCCCTAGAGGTCCAGAAACTCCGGCAGGATACAGGGCCTCACGTCGCCCACGCACAAGGGGCACATCGTCTTGTTGCAGAACCACGTGGAAATGCACCGGCGGTGGAACGCATGCTTGCAGTGACGCAGCTCCACGGCGGGCTCTCCCTCCAGGCTATCCAGGCAGATCGGGCAGTCATCGTCCGTCTCGGTGCCATCGCTGCCCGGCTCCCTCTCCTTGCACGCCATCAGGAGGGCCTTGTTGCCGTATATGATCCGGAGGTGGACCTTCATCACGAAGCAGAAGGTGAAGCCGTCGTTGGCGTCGTCGCCGCGCGCCACGCGGACGATCTGCGGCACGATGTCTGCGGGCACGACGGAGTCCCACTCGTCATCGGCGAGGTGGAGCGACCGGAGCTGCGGCAGCTCCACCTGCATCCCGCGGAGGGCCCCTCGGCAGGCGCTGTCGCTCCGGAGCGCGGAGAGGTCGCCGACGGGGAACGTCGTGGCGGAACCGCTGCCGCCCCCGAATCTCGATGTACTTCTCGCGGAGGACGTCCGGGCGCTGGCCGCTCCTGCGGAACTCCAGGGACTGCTTCACGTTGCACGTCACGCGCACCGCGAACCGGTAGCCGGCGTCGGCCGGCACGGGCTCCTCCGAGAAACTGATCGTGGTCTGCTCAAGCCGACGCTTCACTCCTGTCCCCGCGGTGGCGGCGGCGGCGTGCATCGACATCGGCGTTTGCTGGCAAACACGGATCTGCAGGGCAAAGCGCAGATGTTTGCGAATGTGGTATTGGTAATTGGGCCGGCGGTGGCGCTATATGTAGCCGACGGTCGGGCGGCGCGTGCGCGCGTAGGGGGCCGCCCCGCTGGAACCATTCTCTGGTAGTAAATGAAACCAAACCAAAGCTGTCGCGGTTTCACACTGACCGGCTAAGCTTCTGCACCAAATCACCCAATGGGCAATGCTGTCAGGCCAGCTTCGCCTCAAGCACAAATAATTGGGCCTGCCATTTGCGCGGCCCATTAGCAATATTATAATTTTTTTAATATTTTAGTATTTGCTCTAATAAAGGACATACAAAAAATGACAAAACAAGAGAAAAGGGTTAATCAAACTCATGGTTTTGTCCATATAGCTTGTCAGATTGGTTGTTTATACTTAAAAAATTATCTGCGCTGCTAGTGAAAAATGTTTTGGAAAATAAAAATTAAGCTAGACGTATTTGGGGTATATGTCAAACTATTCTCATTCTAATTTAAAATTGTATGTGCATGCTGAATAAGGTGTACACAGTTGTGATGTGTCAAAACAAATCATGCAACTTTTGAAAAGTTGTTCCAACATGAGAAAAGTGTGAGACATGGGGCGAGGTGATTCTACTAGATCTGTCCTCCGCGGGGAAAATTTGCCGATGTCACAGTCATCAACATCAATGCAACATGGGGATCACCTCCATCTCCGCGATCTTCACTATGAACGCCATCTCCATCTCCATATTCACATGCTCCATGTTCAATTGGTGTAGATCGAACCCCATAGTCACTTCCTGGTGTTATTTGCTAGTTGATATAATTAGTTTTATACTTTTATTGACATAAGGTTTATACATTCAAATGCCCATGCACAACCTCATGCTTAAGTGTGAGTAGTTCATAACATTCTAGAGGACATGATACAACCCTACTTAATGAGTTTCATATGAATTTGCACTAGAATTGTGGTTTGCATAATTGTTATGTTGTGGTTCTTGATATTATATATGAAAGCATCGATTGCATGCCACTGTGACGCCCCCGGTTTGACCGTACACTAATCATACACGCAAACGTGTACGATCAAGATCAGGGACTCACAGGAAGATATCACAACACAACTCTACAAATAAAATAAGTCATACAAGCATCATATTACAAGCCAGGGGCCTCGAAGGCTCGAATACAAGAGCTCGATCATAGACGAGTCAGCGGAAGCAACAATATCTGAGTACAGACATAAGTTAAACAAGTTTGCCTTAAGAAGGCTAGCACAAACTGGGATACAGATCGAAAGAGGCGCAGGCCTCCTGCCTGGGATCCTCCTAAACTATTCCTGGTCGTCGTCAGCGGGCAGCACGTAGTAGTAGGCACCTCCGGTGTAGTAGAAGTCGTCGTCGAAGGTGGCGTCTGGCTCCTGGGCTCCAACATCTGGTTGCGACAACCAGGTAGAAGGGATAGGGGGAAAAGAGGGAGAAAGCAACCGTGAGTACTCATCCAAAGTACTCGCAAGCAAGGAGCTACACTACATATGCATGCATTGGTATCGACTGGAATAAAGCTATCATATGTGGACTGAACTGCAGAATGCCGGAATAAGAGAGGGATAGCTAGTCCTTTCGAAGACTACGTTTCTGGCAGCCTCCGTCTTGCAGCATGTAGAAGAGAGTAGACTGAAGTCCTCCAAGTATCATCACGTAGCATAATCCTATCCGATGATCCTCCCCTCGTCGCCCTGTGAGAGAGCGATCACCGGTTGTATCTGGCACTTCGAAGGGTGTGTTTTATTAAGTACACAGTTCTAGTTGTCATAAGGTCAAGGTACAACTCCAAGTCGTCCTGTTACCAAAGACCACGGCTATTCGAATAGATTAACTTCCCTGCAGGGGTGCACCACATAACCCAACACGCTCGATCCCATTTGGCCGGACACACTTTTCTGGGTCATGCCCGGCCTCAGAAGATCAACACGTCGCAGCCCCACCTAGACCAACAGAGAGGTCAGCACGTCGGTCTAAACCTAAGCGCCCAGGGGTCTGGGCCCATCGCCCTTAGCACACCTGCACGTTGCGTGGGCGGCCGGAAGCAGACCTAGCCTAGTAGGCGTTCCAGTCCAATCCAGCGCGCGCCGCTCCGTTGCTGACGTCACGAAGGCTTCGGCTGATACCACGACGTCGAGTGCCCATAACTGTCCCCGCGTAGATGGTTAGTGCGTATAGGCCAGTAGCCAGACTCAGATCAAATACCAAGATCTCGTTAAACATGTTAAGTATCTGCGAACGCCGACCAGGGCCAGGCCCACCTCTCTCCTAGGTGGTCTCAACCTGCCCTGTCGCTCCGCCTCAAAGTAACAGTCGGGGGCCGTCGGGAACCCAGGCCCACCTCTACCGGGATGGAGCCACCTGCCCCTTCAGCCCCCAACTCCGAACAGTACCACAGGTAATGTAACTGTGTAAAGTGTATAGTATATGCCCGTGATCACCTCCCGAAGTGATCACGGCCCAGTAGTGTAGCATGGCAGACGGACAAGAGTGTAGGGCCACTGATGGAACACTAGCATCCTATACTAAGCAGTAGGATAGCAGGTAAAGTAACAACAGTAGTAACAATGACAGGCTATGCATCAGAATAGGATTAACGGAAAGCAGTAACATACTACACTACTCTAATGCAAGAAGTATAGAGGAGAGTAGGCGATATCTGGTGATCAAGGGGGGGGGGCTTGCCTGGTTGGTCTGGCAAGAGAGAGTGGTCGTCAACACCGTAGTCGTACTGGGTAGTAGCGGCGTCGGTCTCGGTGTCTAGCGAGAGAAGAGGGGGAAGAAACAATAAATATAATGCAAACAATTGCATGACGATGCATGACATGACAAAGTGTGATGCTAGGTGTGCCCTAACCGGTACGAGGTGGTACCGGTGAAGGGGGAAACATCCGGGAAATTATCCCCGGTGTTTCGCGTTTTCGGACAGACGAACCGGAGGGGGAAAGTTGCGTGTTCGCTATGCTAGGGATGCGTGGCGTACGAACGGGCTGCGTATCTGTTTCTAAGCAACTTTCATGTAGAAAGTATTTTCATCTGAGCTACGGTTTATTTTATATTAATTTTTAAAGATTTTAATCATTTTTAGGATTAATTTAAATATTTTAATTCAACATTATCCAGAACAGTGAAAGGTGATGTCAGCATGACATCACCAAGACATCAGCAGGTCAAACCCAGCTGACCAGAGTCAAACCTGGCCTGTGGGTCCATGGGACCCACCTGTCATAGACTCAGGCTAACTAAACATGTTTGATTAGTTTAGTTAATTGATTAGGTTAATTAAACAAGATTAATTAAGTTAATTAATCCTTTAATTAATTAATTAATTAATAATTTAATTTATTATTTATTTTTTAACTCTTATTTATTTATTTATTTATTTTCGTTCAGGGGGGGCGTGGGGCCCATATGGCAGTGGCCCATCTAGGCCACACACACGCACGCTAGGCAGGGGAGGAGGGGCAAGGCCCTGGCTAGTGTGCGGCGGCGGTCAGCGGGCACCAGCGACAGTAGCATTGGCAGGACGCGGCAGAGGAGCAGCCAGTGGTGCGGCGCGAGGGGAAGCAAGGCGAGGTCCGAGCAAGGTGGCAAGTGCGGACAAGTAGAGAGGAGGGAAGAGGAGGCCGGGGGAGGCGCAACCGGCGCGGCGGCTCACCGCGTAGCTATAGGGAGGGGGCAGTGGGCTCGCGGCGGCTTGGGGTGGTCCGACGACGGCGGGGCGAGGACGAGGCGACGGCGAGTGGCGATGGGTGACGACGTCGGCCTCGGAGCGCCACGGCCATCGGGGGCGAGGCGGGGAGATGACAGTGTCGAGGCCCGATGCGTCGAGGCTGTGAGCCACAGCAGCGGCGGGGCGGCGCTGGGAACGGGCGCCGGTGTCGGGGCCGAGCGACGGAGGGCTCGGGGCGGTTCCAGCAGGGAGGAGGTGACGACGAGGGCGGTCCGACGAGGAAGCAGCGCCGGTGATGTAGAAGTGGGACGATGGGGGGGTCTCCTACCCCCGATCCAGATCAGGTCCGAGAGGAGGGGGCGCGAGGAGAGAGTGGGGGGGATCGGGGGGGGGGGGGGGGGGGGGTTAGGGGCTGGGGTTTGGGGGGGGGGGGGGGGAGTGGTGGGGTTAGTGGCTAGGGTTTGGATGAGGGAGTGGATAAGGAGGGGGGGTAGTGGGCCGGCCGGCTGGGCCTGGAGGGCGAATGGGCCGGCCCGCTGGGTCTGCTGTCCTGGGGGGGGTCTTCCTCCCTCCTTTCTTCCAATTTTTAGTTTTAGTTTTTTTTCTGTTTGTTTTTATCTATTTGCATTTCTGTTTTAAAACATTTTAAGTTATTCAGACATTTTATAAAAATGTGTTTGCTGCACCATAATTACCTTTGTAATATTTGGCAACCACCGAACATTTTTGTTTCAATTTTTGAAAACTTTTTTTGTTTGCCAGATTTCGAAACTTGAATTTGAAACGATTTCGAACTAACGCGCGATTAGGAATAGAAATCGAAGTGATGTGGCATCTCTAACAGAGGGTTACTGTAGCTTAATTATCCGGGCGTTACAGCTACTTCATATTTGGTCCTAGAAGAGTACTCTATCTCAAAATGAATTAACAAGGGGAAACCATTTCTAGAATCCTGAATACAGAACAAAGGGGATGGATAGAGACCCTAGTGACGTGGTTATAATATCGTAGATGAATCTATGATATTGGGTTCATTAACACAAATATCGTAGATGAATGGACAGTTAAACATGATGTCAAAGAAGCCGAGACCAACTTGCTAAAATCGTTGCTTCAAAATCAAAACAAAGATAAAATATTCTTTCCTTACAACTTCAAGTGAGTGCTACTGTCTTGTGCATATTTGGTTTCCAGTATTACTCGAGGTTATAGTAATGTAATTGATGAGTTACGCATGCGTGCGCAACTTCCACTTTATTCTCCTAGAGATTAAGCTTGAGCAGGGACTAGTAACCATGTTATACTCGAGATGAAAAAAATCCCGAGGACTATGCGGACATGACTAAAATGCTCGAGAAGTAAGTTCAATCAATCATTATCGCACCATATCCGCAACTTTGTTCATTTTCTGATATCAAGTAATTGTTTTCTTTGTCCCGCGGGGTTTGGAAAGTATTCACCGCACAAGCTCCGGGACTGCCGGGGGAGCTGCGATTTACACCCCCGAAAGTAAGTACTACTAGGTAGCTAGTTAAGTGCATCTCCCGTTGATTCTAGCTACTTTCGTCAATACCATTTATAATGCTTCACTATCAGTTTGATTGACCTCTATTTCTCGTAAAGTGCTTGTGATAGGAACCCGGAAATAATTAATGTGGATACTACATTTGCGAGTTCATCTACAACGTGACTTGCAAAAATAACCGGGGCTACTCTAAAAGACAATTTGAAGTGCGTAAGGAATAATATTCACAATTTCATTTTATTATACCATCATTTGTGTTGAGTTTCATTCATATATATGTATTGACCCCCTTCTTCAAATTAGACGTGGCAGATGCGTGATGAACTCCTACCAAGATCGCATACGAGCAATTCAAGAGGAATTGGCGGGATTCTTTCTTGACCACATCATCAGTAAAGCCGGAGAATACCGTGTGGAACATGAGTTCAGAAGTTAGGGGATCGTAAGAGATCTTAATATTGTATATATGTAGCCAGTAGCATCGGATAGATATACGAAAACTTGTTGTTCGACCAATCTCTCGGTGAAGGAGAGGTCGATCACTTCTCTATGTATATGTTCATGACGATCTTCTTTACTTACTGGTTTCCTTCATTTGCTTACTAGCTATCATGTTGAGTCCTCTCTATATGTATAGTACATAGCGTCGACCAAGCACGGAGATAAGAGAGGACACTTCTCTCTATTAGCTAGCCAACACAATTAATATATGAAACCCCTACATTAACCCTAAAAAACCACCAAAACCACCAACCCCCCCCCCCCCCTTAAAAAAACAAAACCCCCAGCCCCAGAATTGCTGACGCGTGGATGCCTTTTGGTCCCAGTTGGTGCTACCAACCGGGACAAAAGGCCCCTCCCTCTGCCTGGGCAAGCCGCAACGGCCACGTGGAGCCCCATCTGTCCCGGTTCGTATAAGAACCGGGACTAAAGGTATTGAGCTTTAGTATCAACCCTTCAGTCCCAGTTTCCGAACCGGGACAAATGGGCCTTATGAACCGGGACAAATGGGCCTTTTTCTACTAGTGTTAGGCTTTGAATTTCAAATATAGTCGGGTTGGCCATTGAAAATTTAATATTAAGAACAAATGTGTCGATGGTTTTGCAATATGTTGAACATAGGTTCCACTCACATGATAATAAACTAGTCACACGTTGAAAAAAATGACTAGATATCTAGAAACTAAGAGTCGATGTCAATGAGAACAGTTGTAATTATAAGTGTGCAAACTAGCTTGTCCAAAGAACAATTAATGATTGGCTCTCTCTAAACTTTATTTACTTTACGCAAGGTTGTCAGAAGCGCGATTTTGAATTCGATCGGAGCTCCGTTGGTAGGATCGCAAATCATAGAATCCTAATTATTAGGATCGTATAAACATAAATTGTATGACCTAAAATCGTAGAATCAGATGGGTTAGTTTGGATCCTAAAGTTATAGAAACGTATAACAGAATCATGATTCTGACAACCTTGCCTGTTTTTTATTTATTTACAACTATCCTACAATATTTAAAAAATACTATCATTTTGCAGTTATTCCAAGATATTACCAGAAAGCAATTTCCACGTTCTTCTCGTTGGCTTCGACACTCTTACGTATTGAAGAAACTACTAACCATCCCCTGCACTAGTGGATATCCCACTTGTGTGGCTGCTGCGACAGGTCATCGGACCTCCGCCTATCCATGTGTTGGCCCTTATCCGTCCCTTCATTATAGCAAGGAGGACGAAACTGAAAGCACCCCATAACGCAATGTGTTGGCCCTTGTCCACCACTTCATTGTGGCAAGGAGGACGAAACTGAAAGCGCCCCATAACGCAATAAACTTTACCACCCGAGTGCATCCTAACTTAAGCTCGATGCTAACCACCTTCCTTGCATCAGTGTTTGCCGACAGATGAGGTGGCAGATTATTTTGCCATGTGTGTGTGTGTGTGTGTGTGAGAGAGAGAGAGAGAGAGAGAGAGAGAGAGAGACGGCATGGATCTGCGGCGGGGGCGCGAGGAGAATAGGGCGCGGCAGCGGCAAGAACCTGCGGCGGTGGCGCGAGGACGAAAGCTGGGGCTAGGATCGAAACCTATCTAATATCATGTACTTTGACAATGCAACAGACGATGTATTGATCGAGTGCAATACAAATGTATATATGATATACAAGATGAGCCACATCCGCAAACTATACAAGGAAACATGAGGTGGGCTTGTTGAAGAAAAAAAATCTATACATGCAATATCAAGTATTCAACAGTCCAGACATGTTTTGTCATCTAACGTGGTCCTGTATCCATCCACAGGCCGGCCCGGACATTTTTTTAACAAACCTAAGATAAATTAGGAAAGCTTTGCGGGAGTCTGGATATCATTTTGGTCAATCATAAGCCACCACGTACCCTTCTCTGTCCAGAGACCGGAAGGCTGTTGCTGACTAATTTTTTGCCTTTGCATTGGCGTTAGTCAGAAGGTTTTGAAACCTCATGGTTCGCGAAAGCCACTTTTTTTTTCCAACTAGTAATCCATGCATTAGCAGTGCTTCCACCAACACTCACTCTGGTTACTATGTGCTTGTACGTGACATTTGTCATGCATGCGCGAGTGCTTCCGCCAACACTTGAAGGCTTCCGCCAAAAGTGCATTTCATTTTTCTTCTTGAAGTGAAACAAAGCTACTAATAATAAATTAAGCCATGCATTATCATAGTGAGTCATGCATTCAAGTGTGGCGGAAGCAGGTACTAATCCACGGATTATCATAGATATTTGGCGGATTTAAAAAAGAACAAGGGGAATGTTTGCAGGCAGGATTGGATAGCCATATCAATTGTCCCTAGATTGGTTCCCTGGTCCACGAATGGATATGGTGTCCGGTTTGAAGTTATTTTTCTTTTGCGTGGATCCAATTTGAAGTTCAACGTTGGAGAGGCCTTATACTTTTTTGAAATGAAACCACCGGATGTTGATAAAAACGAAGTAGCGACGGGGTATCCGTGGATCCACTATGCAATAGACCACTCGGGTAGTGTTGCCATAGGCAACACGCAGAGCATAGAACAATTGTTCTATGGAATATTTTCATTATAAAATAAAATATATATAAAACAAAGATAAGAAAAATTAAAAAAAATTGAGTCAACCAATGCCTGCTTTAGGGATCAACATAATTAAATTAAAGACTCTTCTATCTGGAATGGATCATTCCAGCCTTGGTTGCTTTTTCTCTTATTTCAGTAGCCTGCAGTCCCTCTTTCAGACAATGCTTCCTAGTGCTGTGAAAGTCGATCCCCCATGTTGGGATATCCTCCTCATGTGGGTTGTGAGGAGATGACCATTGGAGACCTTTTAGGCAGCCCAAAGAGGTGCATGAGCCCACTACCTATTAGGGTTATGACCTAGGGTCATTTTGGACTTTGCACATGAGTGGATGGGGATGCTTTACCCTCCATCCAGCAGCCACCACTAAGAGTGACGAAAATCAGTTCATCCTCCAAGAGAGAAGAAGAGAGAAAACCAAGAGAGCAAGGGAAGAAGAGGAAGATTGAAGGAAGAAGCAAGGGAGCTCCTTCCCAAGGTTGTGATGGTCCAGATCCACTACCTTGTATCCTTCAAGCTTCAGTTCTACCATCTTTGGTGAGATTGTTCCAATCCCTAGTTCTTGAGCCCCAAATCTTGTTGTGTTCATCCAAGAATCAGAAATCTTGATGTATGAGATCCTCTAGTGCTGTCTAAAGAAGAACTTGTTGTATCCCACATTTGATAATAGTGGAAGAGGATTTGGGTGGCTTCGCCCCGTGGTTTTTCCCCTCAAGTTGAGGGGTTTTCCACGTAAAAAATCTGGTGTCTCTTTGTTGATGATTGGTGCTGTCCAGAAACTTCCTCCTACCACAAGACACTATGCTGAGGAGTGTCTTGCCTGCTGAGTAATATTTTCTGCCTCCATATATGCTGCTGCATATGTTTCCTTCCATGCTAAGCAACGATCCTTGAATTAGTACATGATGTGGTGCTGAGATTACTTGTTTCTGCTGCAGTTTTCAGTTAACCACAAGTGCATTTATGAGCTAATTCCCATCAGATTGGTATCAGAGCCTTGCTTAGAAGGTTACAAATCCCAGTTGCTTGATTGTTGCTGGAAGTGCTGCTCACAATGGTTTTGGAAGAAAGCGCTACTACAAGTGGCATGCTAAAACTTGATTCTTCCAATTACTCATTATGGAAGCCCATGATGGAAGACATCCTTTATTGCAAGGATTTGTATGAGCCAATTGTGAAAGACAAGATACCCATAGGTGTCACGGAAGAAGAATGGAGAGTGTTGCACAGAAAGGTAGTAGGTATGATTCGGTTGTACATCAACCACAATATTTTTCATCATGTTGCAAATGACACAAATGCATATGAGATGTGGCAGAAGTTGGAGTCTATGTATGAGAGGAAGACATCAATGAACAAGGCCTCGGTGATCAAAAGACTTGCAAAGCTTCAGTACCGAGATGGCACAAGTGTGATTGAGCACTTAAATGTCTTCCAATGCCATATAAATCAACTTTCAGCCATGAAGATCAACTTTGAGGATGAGGTGCAAGCATTGTTGCTACTGAGTTCCATGCCTGATTGTTGGAACACGCTTGTTGTGTCACTTAGCAATTCAGCTTCGGATGGGAAGCTGACTTTGGAGATGGTGAAGAACAGTATGCTGAATGAAGAAGCCAGAAAGAAGGAAAAGGGTGATGCCTCTTCTTCTGATGCGTATGTGGCTGAAACCCATGGGAAGAATGAGAACCGTGGACGCAGCAATACAAGATTTCAGCAAGGCAAAGCAAACCCAGGGGGAGATCAAAGTCAAAACAGAGAAAAGATATTACTTGATTTCATTGTGGCAATCCAGGACACATAAAGAGCGAGTGTAGGAAGTACAAAAGAGAGCTTGCAGAGGGAAAACTCACAAAGAAAACCGAGCAAAAGGCTGAGAGCAGTTCAGCCATGACCGCAATAGATGAGGACTATCTAGTCATTGAAGATGAAGATTGCTATAGTGCTGTTCGTGATGATGCCATGAGTTGGGTTGTGGATTCAGGTGCATCCTTCCACATCACATCACACAAGGAGTATTTCACATCTTACACTAGTGGTGTTGCTGGCCAAGTGAGGATGGGAAATAGTGGTTCGTCAGCAATTGTTGGCAAGGGCTCTATATGCATTGAAACAAACACAGGTTGCAGATTGGTTCTCGATGATGTGAGGCATGTTCCCGACATAAGGCTGAATTTGTTGTCAGTGGGCAAGCTTGATGATATCAAGCATCCTAGTTATTTTGGTGAAGGAAAGTGGAACCTCACCAAAGGCTCTTTGATTGTGGCTCGAGGAAGTAAGCAAGGTAATCTCTATGTGACTAAAACCAAGTTGTGTAATGAGGTGTTGAACAATGTTGAAAAAGACACTTTGGTTGAATTGTGGCACAAGAGGCTTGGGCATATGAGTGAGAAGGGCATGCACGCTCTTGCTCGCATGGAGTACCTCCCTGAGTTGAAAGGTATATCCTTGAAACTCTGTACATATTGTTTTGCTGGCAAACAACATAGGGCTGCATTTCGTACACTCCCTCCACATTGTGCAGAAAATGTTCTTGATATTGTGCACACTGATGTTTGCTCCATGACTGAAAAATCTCATGGTGGAGCATTATACTTTGTGACTTTTATTGATGACCATTCCAGAAAGGTTTTTGTGTATGTGCTGAAACACAAATACCAGACGCTTGAAGCCTTCAAGGAGTTCCATGCCAAAGTTGAAAGAGAAACCGGCGGGAAATTGAAGTGCGTGAGATCAGACAATGGTGGTTGAGGGAGTCCTGGATTAGGGGGTCTCCGGACAGCCGGACTATATTCTTTGGCCGGACTATTAGACTATGAAGATACAAGATTGAGGACTTCGTCTCGTGTCCGGATGGGACCCTACTTGGCGTGGAAGGCAAGCTAGGCAATACGGATATACATATTTCCTCCTTTGTAACCGACCTTGTGTAACCCTAGCCCTCTCCGGTGTCTATATAAACCGGAGGATTTTAGTCTGTAGGACAACAGACAATCATACCATAGGCTAGCTTCTAGGGTTTAGCCTCTCTGATCTTGTGGTAGATCTACTCTTGTACTACCCATATCATCAATATTAATCAAGCAGGACATAGGGTTTTACCTCCATCAAGAGGGCCCGAACCTGGGTAAAACTTCGTGTCCCCTGCCTCCTGTTACCATCCGCCTAGACGCACAGTTCGGGACCCCCTACCCGAGATCCACCGGTTTTGACACTGACATTGGTGCTTTCATTGAGAGTTCCTCTGTGTCGTCGCCGTTAGGCTTGATGGCCCCTTCTATCATCGGTAGCGATGCAGTACAGGGTGAGACTTTCCTCCCGGACAGATTTTTGTATTCGGCGGCTTTGCACTGCAGGCCAATTCGCTTGGCCCTCTGGAGCAGATTGAAAGCTACGCCCCTGGCCATCAGGTCAGGTTCGGAAGCTCAAAATACACGGCCGATATCCGCGGAGACTTGATCTTCGACGGATTCGAGTCTCTGCCTTGTGTGTCATGCGATCACGATGAGTACGATTTAGCTCTACCATCAGACAGTGTTCAGGAGATCGCACCGACAGCCGCTCCGACCCTTAATTTGGAGCCAGATGCGCCTTCCATGGACGGGTGGATGGACCACGCCACGGAGGCCTTACCCTCAGTGACGATCGAGCCGAACATCGACCTTACCCTGCACGAGAGCCGTGTTGCTAAACTGCCGGATTCTTCTCCGGCCACGGACTCCGAACCGCCTGCGCCCGTTCCTAGCGAATCCGATTAGGCACCGATCATGGAGTTTACCTCCGCGGATATTTTTCAGCACTCGCCCCTTGGCAACATACTGAACTCATTAAGGTCTCTCTCCTTGTCAGGAGAATCCTGGCCGAACTATGTCCGGCAGGATTGGGATGCGGATAAAATTCACCGCCCACCCACCACCCACTTAGTAGCCACTATCGATGACCTAACCGACATGCTCGACTTCGACTCCGAAGACATCGACGGTATGGACGACGATGCAGGAGACGATCAGGAACTACTGCCCACAGGGCACTGGACGCCCACTTCATCACATGACGTATACATGGTGGACACACCAAAAGAAAATGACGATGAGGAACAGAAGGATGCAACGAAGGGTTGTCCCCTCGAGAAGCATTCAAAGCGGCGGCGTAAGCGCCGCTCCAAATCCCGCCTTGACAGAAACAAAGATCATACAGACCCAGCGTTGGAGCAGGGTGAACCATCGCCGGACCACGGCAACACGGATAATCAAACCGAACAACCTGATTCTGTCAAAGATAATAGTCCGGACGACATCACACCGGACAGACACCCGGAGCAACAGAATGCACGTCAAAGGCTCGTTGCCACCGCGGGGAGTCTAAAAAAGCAAAAGCAATGGCTCAAGGCTACGCAAGACACACTTAAAATCAGATGGAGTAAAGTACTCAACACAGGAGCGAAGTACGGCAGTAATTGCCCCACCAAGAGCTACCCGAAGCGGAAGTTGCTACCTGAATTCGATGAGGAGGCCTTAGACCCCCCGCAACCAAAAATTAAAACGGCCACCTGGCCGGACAGAAGACCTCACGGCCAACATAGAGCGGCACACAACGCCGCACATAAGACAATATGCGATCCACGCGAGGGCTCGCATCAAAAGGACGGCGCAACCAGATCCATCTACGGACCACGGATGCGCACTCCAGCATACAATGCAACACAACAAACATCTGAACAACGCGGTACACCCAGATACAGGGGTGCCACACACCCCCGATGTTTCACCGATAAGGTGCTAGACCATGAATTTCCAGAGGGATTCAAACCTGTAAACATAGAGGCATACGACGGAACAATAGACCCTGGGGTCTGGATTGAGGACTATATCCTTCATATCCATATGGCTCGAGGAGTTGATCTCCACGCCATCAAATACTTACCCCTCAAGCTCAAAGGGCCAGCTCGGCACTGGCTTAAAAGCCTCCCGGAAAACTCCAATGGAAGCTGGGAAGAGATCGAAGACGCTTTTCTGGCAAATTTTCAAGGGACTTATGTCCGACCTCCGGATGCGGACGATTTGAGTCATATAACTCAACAGCCTGGAGAGTCAGCCCGAAAGCTTTGGAACAGGTTTCTTACTAAAAAGAACCAAATAGTCGACTGTCCGGACGCCGAAGCCTTGGCAGCTTTTAAGCATAGCGTCCGCGACGAATGGCTTGCCAGACACCTCGGCCAAGAAAAGCCGAGAACAATGGCAGCATTAACAAGCCTCATCACCCGCTTTTGCGCGGGTGAGGACAGCTGGCTAGCCAGATTCAGCACCAGCGACCCAAGTACATCCGAAGTTAGAGATGAAAATGGGAAATCACAACGCAACAAAATAGTAAGCGTCAGAATAAAGAAGACAGCCCGAAGAGCACCGCGGTAAATGCCGGATTCAGAAGCTCTCGGCCAGGTCAGCAAAAGCCGCCCTCTAAAGGCGCCAGAGACGAACTGTCCATCTTAAATAAAATACTGGACGAAATATGTCAGATCCATAGCACCCCTAGTAAACCCGCTAATCACACCCACAGAGAATGTTGGGTTTTCAAGCAGTCCGGCAAGCTCAACGCTGTGCACAAGGGGCAGGATACACCAAGCGAAGACGAGAATGAGCCTCTCAAGCAAGACACAGGTGAACAAAAGAAATTTCCACCAGAAGTGAAAACAATAAACGTGTTACACGTGATCAAGCGGAGAAACAAAGCGGCACTCCCGGAGAAATAGGCCCAAGGGCCTATCACCGCGGAGTCCTGCCACTGGTCGTCTCAACCGATCACCTTTGACCATCAGGATTACTCAGCAAGTATCCGGCGTGCAGGACGGGCTGCCTTGGTATTAGACCCAATAATTGACGGATACCACTTCACGCGAGTCCTGATAGACGGTGGCGGCAGTCTAAACCTGATATATCAGGACACAATCCGCAAAATGGGGATAGACCCAACGAAAATTTGCCTGAGCAATACTACCGTTAAAGGAGTAACGCCAGGCCCAGGGTGAGGGAGTCTTGGATTAGGGGGTCTCCGGACAGCCGGACTATCTCCATTGGCCGGACTGTTAGACTATGAAGATACAAGATTGAAGACTTCGTCTCGTGTCCGGATGGGACTCTACTTGGCGTGGAAGGCAAGCTAGGCAATACATATATGGATATCTCCTCCTTTGTAACCGCCCTTGGGTAACCCTAACCCTCTACGGTGTCTATATAAACCAAAGGGTTTTAGTCCGTAGGACAACAATCACAACATACAATCATACCATAGGCTAGCTTCTAGGGTTTAGCCTCTCTGATCTCATGGTAGATCCACTCTTGTAACACACATATATTCAATATTAATCAAGCAGGACGTAGGGTTTTACCTCCATCAAGAGGTCCTGAACCTGGGTAAAACTTCGTGTCCCTTGCCTCCTGTTACCATCCGGCCTAGACGCACAGTTCGGGACCCCCTACCCGAGATCCGCCGGTTTTGACACCGACATTGGTGCTTTCATTAAGAGTTCCTCTGTGTCGTCACCGTTAGTCTTGATGGCTCCTACTATCATCGATAGCGATGCGGTCCAGGGTGAGACTTTTCTTAACAGACAGATCTTCGTATTCGACGGCTTTGCACTGCGGGCTAATTCGATTGGCCATCTGGAGCAGATTGAAAGCTACGCCCCTGGCCATCAGGTCGGATTTGGAAGTTTGAATTACACGGCCAACATCCGTGGGGACTTGATCTTCGACGGTTTCGAGCCACAGCCGGGCGCACCGCACTGTCGCGATGGGTATCACCTAGCTCTGCCACCGGACGGTACCCCAGAGGCCGCGCCCGCATCAGCTTCGACCCTTAGCTTGGAGCTAGCTGCGCCAATCGAGGACGGGTGTCTAGACACCGCCTCAGGGGCTGCAGTCTCGACGGTGATTGAGCCAAACACCAGCATAATCCTCTGCGCAGCCCGTGACTCCAAGGTGCCGGACTCTCTTCCGGACCCCGAACCATCCGCGCCCCTACCAATCGAATCCGATTGGGCACCGATCATGGAATTCACCACCGCGGATATCTTTCAGCACTCGCCCTTCGGTGACATTATGAATTCACTAAGGTCTCTCTCTTTGTCAGGAGAGCCCTGGCCGGATTATGGCCAACAGGATTGGGATACGGACGACGAAGAAATTCGACGCCCACCCACCACCCACTGTGTAGCCACTGTCGATGATTTAACCGACATGCTCGACTTCGACTCCGAAGACATCGATGGTATGGACGATGATGTAGGAGACGAACATGAACCAGCACCTATAGGGCACTGGAAAGCCACCTCGTCGTATGACATATACATGGTGGATACACCCAATGAAGGCAACGGAGACGAGATAGCGGAGGATGACCCCTCCAAGAAGCAACCCAAGCGCCGACGTCAGCGGCGCCGCCCTATGTCCCGCCAAAGCAAAAGTGGTGATACCGGCACAAGAGATAATAACACTCCGGACAGCGCCGAAGACAACAACAATCCCCTCCAGCAAGATTTAGAGCAGGAGGATGAAGGAGCCAGCTCTCCTGAGAGAGTGGCTGGCGGAAAGGAGGAGGATGACAATTAGATGCCCCCTCCGAAGACGAGGCAAGCCTCGGCGACGATGAATTCGCCGTACCAGAGGACCCCGTCGAACAAGAGCGCTTCAAGTGCAGGCTTATGGCCACGGCAAATAGCCTGAAGAAAAAGCAGCAGTAGTTTCAAGCTGATCAAGATCTACTAGCTGAAAAATGGACTGAAGTCCTTGCAGCCGAGGAATATAAACTCGAGCGTCCCTCCAAGAGTTTCCCATGGCGCAGGTTACTACCCCGACTGGAGGAAGAAGCGTATGATACGGCGGATCGGCCACCTTGTGGCCGCGATAGAGAGGCATTCCAGCCAAAAGCTCAGCCTCCACCCCAACGCCATCCAAATAAAAAGGCATGGGGAGATACGCCAGACCTGCGAGACATATTGGAGGACAAAGCAAAGCATTCAAGATCGATCTACGGACCACGAGGGCGCACCACTCTACGAGACGGTAAACGTCATGCCAGATACAGTAAAAGCAAATCCGGTCGGGCCGAACACAGCGGGCAGGACCCATACGAGCTGCGTCGCAATATAGCCCAATACAGAGGCGCCGCACACCCCTTATGCTTCACAGACGAAGTAATGGAACATCAATTCCCAGAAGGTTTCAAACCAGTAAACATTGAATCATACGACGGCACAACATATCCCGCAGTATGGATCGAGGACTTCCTCCTCCACATCCACATGGCCCGCGGTGATGACTTACATGCCATGAAGTACCTCCCACTAAAACTCAAAGGACCAGCGCGGCATTGGCTTAATAGCTTGCCAACGGACTCCATTAGTTGTTGGGAAGATCTGGAAGCCGTATTCCTCGACAACTTTCAGGGCACTTATGTGCGACCACCAGACGCCGATGACTTGAGCCACATAATTCAGCAGCCATAAGTGTCGGCCAGGCAATTCTGGACTCGGTGCCTTACAAAGAAAAATCAAATCATCGACTGTCCGGATGTGGAGGCCTTAGCGGCTTTCAAGGACAACATCCGAGACGAGTGGCTAGCCCGACACCTTGGTCAGGAAAAGCCAAAATCTATGGCAGCTCTCACGATGCTCATGACCCGCTTTTGTGCGGGAGAAGACAGCTGGTTGGCTCGCAGTAATAACATATCAAAGAACCATGGTACCTCAGATACCAAGGACGACAATAGCAGGTCACGTCGCAACAAGCATAAGCGCCGCATTAACAGCGAAAGTACTGAGGATACGGCAGTCAACGCCGGATTCGAAGGCTCTAAACCCGGTCAGCGGAAAAAGCCATTCAAACAAAGTACGCGGGTCCGTCCAGCTTGGACCGTATACTCGATCGCTCGTGTCAAATACACGGCACCCCAGACAACCCAGCCAATCACACCAACATGGATTGTTGGGTGTTTAAGCAGGCCGGCAAGTTAATTGCCGAAAACAAGGACAAGGGGCCGCATAGTGATGACGAGGAAGAACCCCGGCAGCCGCACACTGGAGGACAGAAGAGGTTTCCCCCGCAAGTGCGAATGGTGAACATGATATACGCAACCCACATCCCCAAGAGGGAGCGGAAGCGTGCGCTCAGGGACGTATATGCGTTGGAGCTAGTCGCCCCAAAGTTCAACCCTTGGTCCTCCTGTCCGATCACCTTCGATCGCAGGGACCACCCCACTAGTATTCATCATGGCGGATTCGCCGCACTGGTCTTAGACCCAATCATCGACGGATTTCACCTCAATCGAGTCCTTATGGATGGCGGCAGCAGCCTGAACCTTCTTTATCAGGACACAGTGCGCAAAATGGGTATAGACCCCTCAAGGATCAAACCCACAAAAACGACCTTTAAAGGCGTCGTTCCAGGCGTAGAGGCCCACTTCACTGGCTCAATTACACTCGAAGTGGCCTTCGGATCCCCGGATAACTTCCGAAGTGAAGAGTTAATCTTCGATATAGTCCCGTTCCGCAGTGGTTATCACGCGCTGCTCGGACGAACCGCATTCGCTCGATTCAATGCGGTACCACATTATGCATACCTCAAGCTCAAGATGCCAGGACCTCGCGGAGTTATTACAGTCAATGGAAACACAGAGCGCTCTCTCCAAACAGAGGAGCACACCGCGACCCTTGCAGCAGAAGCGCAAAGCAGCCTCTCAAGGCAATCTACCAGTTTGGCGTTTCAAAGCCCGGACACCTTCAAGTGCGCTTGGGGCAATCGGCAGACAGACCGCCTGGCGCAATCTAAGCTCGCGTAGCAATACGGCGGCCACCCCAATCCCAGCCCAACGGCGTTATTCGTGCCGCGCGTACATAATTACGCATTAAAAATACCATGGGCACAGGTGGGGAGGGGGGCACAACTGTGGCACGCCCCAAAAAGTGGCCTAAACCGCACTAGGGGCTTCCCGTTTGGTTATTTTTCTTTTTCTTTTAGGACTTTAATCTCTGGAAACACTGTCCGACAGCTCTATTGTCGAACACATGATACAGCAACCAAGGAGGCAGACAACTACGTTATACAACGGAATTCCCAGGTTGATTACAGATTTCATATCACTCCTCAGCTCGCCCTTGGAAGGGACATAGTCCTACTCTTTTGCTTATTGCACTATCTGTATCACTCTGCTTCAATGCAGTTTTTTAATATACAATGCATGACATCACGACTATTATTGCATTTTTGTTATATATATATATATATCTATGTGTTCATTAATGACGCCTTGCAACCGTACACTCTGGTATGGCCAATGCACCAGGGGCTTACGTACCCACAATATGGTGTGAAAAGTCCGAACACTTTCACAAGTGCGGCACCCCGAACTTATAGCATTATATGCATCAGCTCCGAATCATGTCTTTGGTCAAATGTTGGGTTTGCCCGGCTCCTATGTTTTGGTACCTTACGTTCCGCTCTATCGGCTAAGGTAGCGCTAGGAGAACTACTGCGATTGTGCCCCGGTTCTGCCGGGCCGAGCACCTCAGTAGAGAAAGCTAAAATTGACTGTCATGATAAGGCGAGAGACTGGTCGCTGTTCGGCGAGGTTTTTTGAGTCCCTAAAGACTTATCCCGCTTAGGGCGAGGGGCCGGCTCCGTCCGGCTTACAGGCATGTATCATGCCCCGAATTCAGCCTTCCGAATACCAGGGGCTTCGCTAAAATTTGAAATTATAGAATTCTATGGCTAAGTGAGAGTGATAAAGCATTATTAGTCCGGTTGCCTTGTTCGTTGTGCTGAGCACCTCCCTTGAAGGACCCAAACATGGGAACAAGAGTGCTCAGGTTTATCCCGAACACCCCAGCAATAGTGGCATGGGGGAAGAAGCCGAGGACTAGCCATCTCTCAGATTGGATAAACAGCCAAACAGAAGGTAATATTTTAAATTCTAATAAGCATTGCATAGAGAACATAATACAAGTTTTCATACATACAGGACAACACAAGCAAGTCTCATTCAAATGTTACATTTTGCGAACACTCATCAGCGATAAGACGGGCACCCGGCAGAACACCCTCGTAGTACATCTCGGGGTAGCGGTGCTCCTTGCCCTCCGGTGGCCCCTCCTTGATCATCTTCACGGCGTCTAGCTTGACCCACTGCATTTTTACACGGGCGAAAGCCCGGCGTGCACCTTCTATGCAGACGGATCGCTTGACGACCTCCAGCCGAGGGCAGGCATCCACAAGCCGCCTCACCAAGCCGAAGAAGCTGTTCGGAAGGGCATCGCCAGGCCACAACCGGACTATGAAGCCCTTCATGGCCTGATCGGCCGCCTTATGTAGCTCGGCCATCTGCTTCAGCTGGTCGCACATTGGCACCGGATGTTCGGCCTCAGCATACTGAGACTAGAACAGCTTCTCCATCGAGCTTCCGTCCTCGGCCTGGTAGAATTGTGCGGCATCGGACACACTGCGGGGCAAATCTGCGAATGCTCCTGAAGAGCTCCGGATTCGGGTAAATAATCGGTAATTCACCTTTACATGCTTGCTTTGCATATAGAAAGCCCTACCTGCCGCTATCTTCTTCATCGCGTCGATCTCCTGAAGGGCCTTCTGGGCCTCGGCCTTGGCACCCTTCACGCTCTCACGGGCCGCGGCAAGCTCAGACTCTCGCGTCTTCAAGTCAAGCTCCAACGCCTCATGCTTCGTCACGAGAGCTTGGAGCTCTTGCTGCACCTCGCCCACCCGAGCCTCGTGCCTCTCTCGCTCGGTGCGCTCCTTGGCCGCTGTATCTTCGGCCTTGGTCAGTGCTTGCTTCAGGGTCGCCACCTTAGTCGTGGCCCCTGGCAAAACATACAATGATCCTGTCATTTTGCAATCGCGTCCTTTTTTATATACATATATCTATAGACGGGGTATTACTTACCTTCGTTCTCCTCGAGCTGCCTCTTGACAAGGCCGAGCTCTTTCTTGGACCGATCGAGGTCCTGCTTCAGTACGGCGACCTCCGCAGTTAGTGCGGCGGACGCCAGCAGAGAAGCCTGCATATGCATATTGACATACTTATATTAGACTCCTGCGATATTATTTGATCCTCTGTTCGGCTTTTCTTTACGAACACCGAACAAAGCATCAGGGGCTACTGTCTATGCGGTAATACTTCTACTACATTTTAAAACACTTACCTCGAAGCCTGTTAGAAGGCTAGTACAGGCTTCAGTCAATCCGCTCTTGGCGGACTGAACCTTCCGGATCACCGCACTCATGATGGTGCGGTGTTCCTCGACGATGGAGGCGCTGCAAAGCACCTCCAGCAGGTTGTCCGGTGCCTCTGGATGGGCAGAGGTCACCAGCATAGACGTTTTGACCACCTTAGAAGGGGACCGCCTGCCCGAGCTCAGAACCGTTGGAGGGTCCGGCGCGGTGTTCGGCTGAGGGCCGAACTCGGAGCTCTCGGGGACCCCGTCCCCTCGACTCCCGGAGTCCGAAAGGTCGCCTTGAGGCGCCTCCGGGACTGTCCCCCCTCGATCTGGTGCCTCTTGAGACAGCACCTCGGCTTCGTCGGCTAGATGAGGGGAGGTGGCGGTCGGGACTAGATCGCTATCCATGTCCAACGAGACCAGGGAGCCGTCCGAGGATACCTCGATATTGGCTCGGGGCGGCCTACACAATTGAGTTCGGCGTTAGGGAAAGCGATGCGACAAAGGAATCCTATGGGTTACTTTGGTATCCAAATACTTACGATCTCCCCGGGGGCTTGGCCCTGGGCAACCACTCGTCTTCACTTTCGTCGGCGGCGGTGGAGCTGTCCGGAAGGAGAGTCCTTCCCTTCTTGGACCCTCCGGCCTCCCTAGTCGGGGCGGCCTTCCTTTTCTTGTCTCCCCCAGTCGAGGGGGAAGCCTCTTCTTCCTCTTCCTCGTCTTCGGGGGAAGAGTGCGCCGCAGAATCATCGGACGGTGAGTCCGACGATGCCTGGCGTCGGGAACTCTTTCGAGCTCCTTTGGCCTTCTTGGTCTTCTCCGGCACCTTATAAGGGGCCGGAGTCAACATCTTCGCCAGAAGGGCGTCTGCAGGGCCTTCGGGCAAGGGAGCCGGACAGTCGATTTGTCCGGCCATCTTCTTCCAGTCCTGTTAAAGGCACGGGAGTTTAGATCCCCCATAGAGTCAATCCATATAAAAATAAGTATCCTGTGAAAGGTAAAACAACTTACCGCACTGGCGTGGCGCTTCGTGTTGAATCTGCGATCCTCGGTAATGGGGGAGGGACCTCGGCGCTCTTGAACAGCACCCTCCAGGCATCTTCATGAGTCGTATCGAAGAGCCTATTCAGAGTTCGATGCTGCGCCGGATTGAACTCCCACAAGGTAAACTCCCGTAGTTGGCACGGGAGTATCCGGCGGATGAGCATAACCTGGACTATGTTGACGAGCTTGAGCTTCTTGTACACCATGTTTTGAATACATGACTGGAGTCCGGTCAGCTCTTTTGAATTACCCCAGGACAGGCCCTTCTCCTTCCAGGAGGTGAGCCGCATGGGGGCGCCAAATCGGAACTCGGGGGCTGCTACCCATGCGGGGTCGCGCGGCTCGGCGATATAGAACCACCCCGATTGCCACCCCTTTATGGTTCCCACAAAGGAGCCCTCGAGCCATGTTATGTTGGGCATCTTGCCCACCATGGCGCCTCCGCATTCCGCCTTGCGGCCGCCCACCACCTTCGGCTTGACGTTGAAGGTCTTCAGCCATAGGCCGAAGTGGGGCTTGATGTGGAGGAAGGCCTCACACACGACGATAAACGCCGATATGTTGAGGATGAAGTTCGGGGCCAGATCATGGAAATCCAGGCCGTAATAAAACATGAGCCCCCGGACGAAGGGATGGAGAGGGAATCCTAGTCCGCGGAAGAAATGGGTGAGGAATACCACCCTCTCATGGGGACTGGGGGTGGGGATGAGCTTCCCCTCATCTTGGAGCCGGTGTGCGATGTCGTCGGGCAGGTATCCGGCTCTCCTCAGTTTCTTGATGTCTCCCTCCGTGACGGAGGAGACCATCCACTTGCCTCCCTCTCCGGACATGGTTGGAGAAGGTTGAGATGGAAGTGAGGACTTGGGTGCTAAAGCTCGAATGTGCAAGAGCGGATGAGCAGGGGAGGAAGAAGGCATGGATAGAAAGGTGAATCCTTATCCCTTTATGTGGGCGGACAAAACTAAGCGTCCCCACTTGCCTGGTAACTCGCTTATCCCCAAGCGCCGCAATTGATGGCGCGGTTGGGTTACCCACGCCCGTATTGATGAGAATCCCGTAATAAGGGGACACAATCTCTGCTTTGACAAGACGTGTCGAAAAACTGCCTCGCGTTATGTGCGGGGCTGGTTCAAAGAAATGGTTCGAATAATCAACGGGCCGTGACATAACGTCGTGTTGCCAAAACAAGCCAGCAAATTAGATCTCTGAAGATATTATTCTCTCTACGGTGGAATGTGGAACTTATTTTGCAGGGTCGGACACTATCCTCGTATTCAAATTCTTCTGTGATGTGTTCAGAGAAGGAACCCGCCTTGTAATGCCGAAGACAATACTGCGCGCCGGACTCATCGTCATTGAAGTCCTGGTTCAGGGGCTACTAAGGGAGTCCTGGATTAGGGGGTCTCCGGACAGCCGGACTATCTCCATTGGCCGGACTGTTAGACTATGAAGATACAAGATTGAAGACTTCGTCTCGTGTCCGGACGGGACTCTACTTGGCGTGGATGGCAAGCTAGGCAATACGTATATGGATATCTCCTCCTTTGTAACCGACCTTGTGTAACCCTAACCCTCTCCGATGTCTATATAAACTGAAGGGTTTTAGTCCGTAGGACAACAATCACAACATACAATCATACCATAGGCTAGCTTCTAGGGTTTAGCCTCTCTGATCTCGTGGTAGATCCACTCTTGTAACACCCATATCTTCAATATTAATCAAGCAGGACGTAGGGTTTTACCTCCATCAAGAGGGCCCGAACCTGGGTAAAACTTCGTGTCCCTTGCCTCCTGTTACCATCCGGTCTAGACGCACAGTTCGGGACCCCCTACCCAAGATCCGCCGGTTATGACACCAACACAGGGGCTCATTGCACGGGCTCCTTGCTACTAGAAGTTATATTCGGCTTCCCCGATAACTTCCGTAGCAAAAATTTAACCTTCCACATTGCTCCATTCCAAAGTGGCTATCAAGCACTACTTGGACGCGAAGCTTTCGCTCGCTTTAATGCAATACCGCATTACGCTTCCCTCACGCTTAAGATGCCCGGTCCACGTGGCATCATTACAGTAAATGGAAATACTGAGCGATCCCTGCGCACCGAGGAGGGTGCGGCTGCCTCGGCAGCCACACACTAAAACGGCCTCACCAACTAAAGTATTCGATAGGTCGTCAAGACCACGGACACAGTTAGACGAGTCTGGCGTAGCTATATGTAATTCGTACAGGATTGATGGCCACACCCCTATCACAAATACAAGGGGCTCAACGCGCGCACACAAGTGGCAATTTTTACTCATCTTGAAATTTACATGGTTTCTTTAAAACCTACCTTTTTGCACGGCAACTTTTCACCTAAGTTCCTCACTTTTACTGATGACCACCGTGCTACACCCGTCCAGGATACGGCACAACGGAGACACAGGTGCAGACGTGCAGCAGGGACCCATCCCAAGGATTCTTTTTAGATTAAGACCCTGCGTCAACCTTTTTTACTGTCTCTTGTTGATACACATCCCTTGAATTCTCAGTATAATTGAGAAGGATGCTGGCATCTTGGCATGTGGCCACGTCAGAATAATGCACGTACCTAGACACCAGGGGCTTCTTACAAAGGGCACTGTTTAGGCCCGGTTTATACCATAAAGACCGAATACCTTAGGGAGTGTTCAGCGTCGCGAGTTTGGCCTTATATGCATCAGCTCCGAATCATGTCTTTGGTCAAATGTTGGGTTTCCCGGCTCCTATGTTTTGGTACCTTACGTTCTGCTCTATCGGCTAAGGTAGCACTAGGAGAACTACTGCGATTGTGCCCCGAGTCATCCGGACGAGCGCCTCAGTAGAGAAAGCCAAAAACTGACTGTCATGATATAGCGTGAGACTAGTCAACCACTCGATGACCTATCGGAATGTTAGAATTCCTCCGCCTTAACGAAGGGCCGTTTCCCGGCCAGGCATGTACGCACCCCGAATTCAGGAGAGTGCGGAGCCACCAGGGGCTACATAGTAGCCCCACCGTCAAACTCCTATGGCTAAGTGAAAGTGTTAAAGCATTATAGTCCGGTTGCCTCGTTCGCTGCGCTATCACCTCCTTAATAGGGCCAAGACGTTGGGTTAACTGTGAACACGCGTCTTCTGCGAACACCTCCGCATTATATGCGTGGGGGCTGAAGCCGACGACTGCAATCTTTCAGGTTATACACATGTATACATAAACGGCCGCTCAAGAGGCATCATATTACTTTCAGGCAAAAGTATAAACGCAGCCCTAATAAATTTCATAAAAACATTGTGTTTACAATGGGAATACATGTCACTCAAACATAATATTCTTTGAGCACTAGGCCTCTATCAAACAAGCACCCTCGAGAACCTCTTCGAAATAGTGCTCGGCATCCACTCGGCCTATGGCCGAACCCTGCGCCGCAACAGTGGTAGCATCCATCTCCGCCCAGTATGCTTTAACACGGGCAAGGGCCATCCGCGAGCCTTCTATGCACGCCGACCTCTTCATCGCATGGATGCGTGGCACCGCACCAAGGAACTGCTGCACTAAGCTGAAATAGTTGTTCGGCTTCGGCTTCTCCGGCCACAGCTGATCCACAACAGACCTCATAGCGAGTCCCAACAACCTATTGAGTTCTTCCCATTCGGCTAGCTGATCAGTCAATGGAAGCGGACGGTCTGGAACATTAAATTGCGACCAGAATAGCTTGTCCACTTCACGATCTGTTTGATCTCGGAAGTATTTGGCCGCATCAACAGCGCTCGCCGCCAAGTCCATATATGCGTCTGCCGAACTCCACAGCCGATCCAGAGGGGCATACCATGGATCTCCGAACTTCCTCCGCAGCATGAAGGGCTTCCCAGCCGCAATATCCCCGGCTTCACGCAGCTCCTCCTTCTTCGCTCTCATAGCAGAGCAGGTGTCTTTGGTCGTCATCGTAGCCTTTTCAAGGTCCGCCGCCTTCACTCGGTTTTCTTCTTCAAGGAACTGGCAACGGTCGGCAATGTCTTTTAACATTACAGCCATCTTGGCCATTTTCTCTTTGCTCTCTCAATGCGCGTCCTTCACGGCCCTCAACTCTTCGACCGCATTACTCCTCCTTGCTTGTTCTTTGGCTCGGGCAAGTTCCGCCCGAAGGGTCTCCACGATGGCAGCTCCATCTGCAGTCACAACATGTTAAAGAAACTGGCATCATGCTGCTCTTACTATGTGACATTCACCAGAAAGCATTACTTACCCTGTGCCTCGTCAAGCCGCTTATTAACAAGCTCGATGTTGGCATCTGCCGCATCCAGTTGCCGCTTCAGTTTGGCAAAATCATTAGTCCGGCTAGCCACCGGAGTTTCCACCACCTGCACATAAAGGCGGTTTGGTTACTACCTGGGACTACGATCCTCTATTCGCTGCCGTTCTCGACGACAACCAGAGTCTGAGGGGCTACTATCTACACAGGGCACACCTAAAAATGTGCGGTACTATCAAAAAGTAGCACCTACCTCAAAGCCTGTCAGTAGACTCATAAAGGCTTCATGCAATCCGCTTTCGGCGGACGAAATTCTTTCCATCACCGTACTCATTAACGTATGGTGTTCTTCTGAGATGGCTGCTCGCTCCAACAGCTCCCTCAGTACGTCCGACCGCATACCAGACGGTGTCGGACTCTTTTGTTTGCTCTCTTCAAGAGCCGGACGCTTCAAGAGCCGGACGCTGAGGACTTCGGGTAACTAAAGGATTATCTTCTGGCCTCACCGGATCCGGAGAGGCCCTCCGTGACGACACTTCAAGGTCGCCCGCTTCTTGAGCGAGGGAGTCCGGGGGAGGCGTTTCGCTCTCCATCATCTCCGGAAGAAGATCCCCCGAAGACGAGCTCTGCTAAGAAGGGCTAAGATCCGAACTACAAGATAAATGCTTCGGTTATTTTCCTCAGAGGTAAAGTAGTATATCCTCACTATTAAAGCACTTTTTGATTACTTACGACTCGTTAGAAGGTAGATCCCCCCGCGAACTTTGTGCGGCAAAAGCACCCTCCAAGGCAGGACCCTCTAGTGGAGACTTCTTCTCCTGTTTGGAAACCTTGGTTTCCGGATCTTCAGGGGTAGTCCTCTTCCTTCCCCAGGGTGAGAGAATGCCAGATTCCTCCCCTTGGTTATCCTCCCTCGCGGAGGCGCCCGTTCCCTCGGTCGGAATGGGTAGCGGTGGAGGCCCGCTTTCTCCTCCTTTATTCCCCCTTTATCTTCCTGTGAGGGCTCCGGGCAAGGTGCTAGCTCGAGCATCTTTTCCAGTACTGGATTCTCCAAGCCTTCCGGAAGGGGGGCCGAACACCGGATCATCTTCGCCTTTGTTATCCAGTCTTGGTCAAAGAGCGATTTCTCAGAATAACATCATGATAAATGAAAGGCGGTGTGTTCGGCTAGAGGATAGCTTACTTGGTCGGCGGTGTGGTTGCTGCTCAGGTCCACGTCCTCGGTAGTATCCGGACACTCTATCTGGGGTCCGAAGAATGATCTATACATCTCCTCTTGCGTCAGGCTGAGGAAATTCTGAATAGCGCGCGGTCCTTCTAGGTTGAACTCCCACATGCGAAGGGGCCGGCGTTTGCATGGCTGGATTCGTCGAACCAGCATGACTTGCATCACCATAATTAAACTAAAATCTCCTTCGAACAGATCTTGAATGCGGCTCTGCAGTACAGGCATGTCCTTGGCTGGACCCCAGCTCAGCCCTCTGCTAATCCATGACATCAGTTGTGGTGGAGGGCCTGAGCGTAAAGCAGGGGCATCTGCCCACTTGGCACTTCTGGGAGCTGTGATGTAAAACCACTCCCGTTGCCATAATCCGGACACCTTTGGAATAGAACCCTTTGGCCATGGAGCTCCAGTGATCTTGCTTATTAATGCGCCTCCGCACGCTACATGTTGCCCCTCGACCATCTTCGGCTTCACATTAAAGATCTTGAGCCACAGGCCTAAGTGAGGGGTAATGCGGAGGAAAGCCTCACATACAACAATAAATGTTGAGATGTGGAGAAAGGAGTCCGGGGCTAGATCGTGGAAATCTAGCCCGTAATAAAACATCAGCCCCCTAACGAAGGGATCCAGAGTGAGGCCTAGACCTCGGAGGAAGTGGGAGATGAACACGACTTGTTCGTTGGGTTCAGGAGTAGGGACGACCTGCCCTCGGGCGGGCAGCCGATGCGAAACCTTGGCGGTCAGGTATCTGGCCTCCCTCAACTTCTTGATATCTTCTTCCATAATGGAGGAGGACATCCACCGGCCTTGAAGGCTAGATCCGGACATGATTGAAGGTCCGGAGCACCTGACCTGGGCTTTGGGTGTTAGAACTCGAAGCGGGGAAAGGATTCGATTGAGCACGAGAAGCGGGGAAAGCCTTGTCCCTTTATAAAGAGGGTGAATATCAAGCGTCCTCTCCGTAGCCGTTTGGGACTTGCCTATAATCTAGGAGTCCTAGATACGGTTGGGTTACCCACGACCGTATTGATGAGAATCCCGTAATTAGGGGAACACGATCTCTACTTTGACAAGACGTGTCAAGAAACCGCCTCGCGTTATGTGTGGAGATGGTTGAAGAAAAACGGTTCGAATAATTACCGGGCCATGGCATAATGTCGTGTTGCCGAAACGTGTCAGCAGATTAGATTTGTGGAAATATTATTCTCTCTACGGTGGTATGTGGAACTTATTTTGCAGGGTCGGACACTATCCTTGTGTTCAAGTTCTTCCGTGATGTATTCGGAGGAGGAACCCGCCTTCCAATGCCGAAGACAATACTGCGCGCCGGACTCATTGTAATTGAAGCCTGGTTCAGGGGCTACTGAGGGAGTCCTGGATTAGGGGGTCTCCGGACAGCCGGACTATATTCTTTGGCCAGACTTTTGGACTATGAAGATACAAGATTGAAGACTTCGTCTCGTGTCCGGATGGGACTCTACTTGGCGTGGAAGGCAAGCTAGGCAATATGGATATGCATATCTCCTCCTTTGTAACTGACCTTGTGTAACCCTAGGCCTCTCCGGTGTCTATATAAACAGGAGGGTTTTAGTCCGTAGGACAACAGCCAATCATACCATAGGCTAGCTTCTAGGGTTTAGCCTCTCTGATCTTGTGGTAGATCTACTCTTGTACTACCCATATCATCAATATTAATCAAGCAGGACATAGGATTTTACCTCCATCAAGAGGGCCCGAACCTGGGTAAAACTTCATGTCCCCTGCCTCCTGTTACCATCCGCCTAGACGCAGTTCGGGACCCCCTACCCGAGATCCGCCGGTTTTGACACCGACAGTGGTGAATATAGAGGTCCTTTTGAAAGGTATTGCAGAAATGTTGGCATCAGGCTTGAGAAGAGTCCACCAAAGACACCTCAGCTCAATGGTCTTGCAGAGAGAATGAACAGGACACTCACAGAGAGGGTCACAGCTATGCTCTCTCATGCTCATTTACCAAATTCATTTTGGGCTGAAGCATTGATGAATGCTATGTATGTGGTTAACCTATCTCCCTCAGTTCCTCTTGCAGGTGATATTCCTCAGAGAGTTTGGTCAGGGAAGGAGGTATCATACAAGCACTTGAAGGTCTTTGGTTGCAGGGCATTTGTACATGTTCTAAGGGACGAGAGGTCCAACTTGATAGCAAGACAAAGCAGTGCATCTACCTCAGCCAACCAAGTAAAGAGTTTGGCTACAGGTTGTGGGATCCAGTAAATAGGAAGATTGTGAGAAGCCAAGATGTGGTGTTCATTGAAGATGAAACAATAAAAGATATTGGGAAACCAGAGAAGCCAATGACCAACACACCTCAGGTTGACATGGATCCATCCGTCCTCCTCTCGTGCATGACAATCATGGGGGAGATGATGACACTCAAGACGGTGGAGGTGCAACTGATCAAGGCAGTACAAGTCAAAGTGGCGAGCAGCCATCAAGTGAGGATGATGATGATGAAGTTGGTAATGATGATGCCAACGAAAATCCACCTGATTCACCACCAGTGCAGCAGCAAAGAAGAAGTGAAAGATGTCACATTCCTTCTTCTAAATATCCACCACATCAATATGTGTTGATGACAGATGCAGGTGTGCCCTCATGCTATGAGGAGGCAATGTCTGATGAGAACAAGGAAGAATGGTCAGAAGCCATGCAGGATGAGATGAATTCCCTGTATGAGAATGATACCTTTGAGTTGGTGAAACTACCAAAGGGCAAGAAAGCACTCAAGAACAAGTGGGTGTACAGAGTGAAGACTGAAGAAAACACCTCACATCCAAGGTACAAGGCCAGATTGGTTGTGAAAGGATTCAGTCAGAAAAAGGGCATTGATTATAGTGAGATATTCTCTTCAGTGGTCAAGATGTCTTCGATCCAAGTTGTGCTTGGCATGGCTGCCACCATGGACTTGGAAATTGAACAACTTGATGTGAATACTGCATTCTTACATGGTGACCTAGAGGAGGAGATATACATGGAGCAGCCAGAGGGATTCATGGTTGCAGGCAAGGAGCACTTAGTTTGCAAATTGAAGAAGAGCTTGTATGGCTTGAAGCAAGCTCCTCGGCAGTGGTACAAGAAGTTTGAGTCTTTCATGACTGGGCCTGGTTACCATAAAGCACAACCTGACCATTGTGTCTTTATGAAGAGGTACTCCGAGGGTGACTTCATTATTCTCTTGTTGTATCTTGATGATATGCTGATTGTTGGAAATGGCACAAAGAGGATTGCTCTCCTCAAGAAGGCCTTGAGTAAATCATTTGCCATGAAGGATTTAGGACCTGCTAAGCAAATACTTGGCATGAAGATCTCCCGTGATAGATCGAAGAAGCTGCTTTGGCTCTCACAGGAAAAATATATTGAGAAGGTACTTGAAAGGTTCAATATGAAAGATGCAAAATCTGTTATCTCTCCGCTTGCAGGCCATCACAAACTTAATTCTAAACAATGTCCTACAATCAAGAAGGATAAAGAAGAAATGAGGAAAGTACCTTACCAATCTGCTGTGGGCAGTTTGATGGATGCCATGGTATGCACTAGGCCTGACATTGCCTATGCAGTTGGAGTTGTTAGCCGGTTCATGACAAATCCAGGTAAAACTCACTGGGAAGTAGTGAAGTGGATTCTCAGGTATCTCAAGGGTACTTCTACATCTTGTCTATGCTTTGGAAATGGTGATCATGTATTGCAGGGCTATACAGATGGAGATTACGCATGTGACAAGGATCGTAGGAAGTCCACATCTGGATACCTGATGACTTATGCAGGGGGGGCAGTGTCATGGCAATCAAGATTGCAGAAATGTGTTTCTACATCAACTACAGAAGCTGAGTACATTGCAGCAGTTGATGCTGACAAGGAAGTTTTGTGGATGAAGAACTTCTTACGAGAGCTCGGCATGAAGAAAGAGAAGTATGTTCTGTTTTGTGACAGTCAAAGTGCTATTCATCTTGCCAAGAATTCAAGCTATCACTCTCAAACCAAGCACATTGATGTGAGGTACCATTGGATTCGAGATGTCGTGAGTTCCAAGTTGCTGAAACTTGAGAAGATCCATACCGACGATAATGGTTCGGATGTGATGACCAAGATATTGCCAAATGAGAAGCTACATGTGACGCCCCCGCTTCAATCGTACACTAATCATACACGCAAACGTGTACGATCAAGATCAGGGACTCACGGGAAGATATCACAACACAACTCTACAAATAAAATAAGTCATACAAGCATCATATTACAAGCCAGGGGCCTCGAGGGCTCGAATACAAGAGCTCGATCATAGACGAGTCAGCGGAAGCAACAATATCTGAGTACAGACATAAGTTAAACAAGTCTGCCTTAAGAAGGCTAGCACAAACTGGGATACAGATCGAAAGAGGCGCAGGCCTCCTGCCTGGGATCCTCCTAACTACTCCCGGTCGTCGTCAGCGGGCATCACGTAGTAGTAGGCACCTCCGGTGTAGTAGGAGTCGTCGTCGACGGTGGCGTCTGGCTCCTTGGCTCCAACATCTGGTTGCGACAACCAGGTAGAAGGGATAGGGGAAAAGAGGGAGAAAGCAACCGTGAGTACTCATCCAAAGTACTTCGCAAGCAAGGAGCTACACTACATATGTATGCATTGGTATCAAACTGGAATTAAGCTATCATATGTAGACTGAACTGGCAGGAATGCGGAATAGAGGGGGATAGCTAGTCCTTTCGAAGACTACGCTTCTGCAGCCTCCGTCTTGCAGCATGGTAGAAGAGAGTAGACTGAAGTCCTCCAAGAGCATCGCATTAGCATAATCTAAACCGATGATCCTCCCCTCGTCGCCTGTGGAGAGAGCGACCACCGGTTGTATCTGGCACTTGGAAGGGTGTGTTTTATTAAGTATCTGGTTCTAGTTGTCATAAGGTCAAGGTACAACTCCAAGTCGTCCTGTTACCGAAGATCACGGCTATTCGAATAGATTAACTTCCCTGCAGGGATGCACCACATACCCCAACACGCTCGATCCCATTTGGCCGGACACACTTTCCTGGGTCATGCCCGGCCTCAGAAGATCAACACGTCGCAGCCCCACCTAGACCAACAGAGAGGTCAGCACGCCGGTCTAAACCTAAGCGCCCAGGGGTCTGGGCCCATCGCCCTTAGCACACCTGCACGTTGCGAACGCGGCCGAAAGCAGACCTAGCCTAGTGGCCTTCCAGTCCAATCCGGCGCGCGCCACTCAGTCGCTGACGTCACGAAGGCTTCGGCTGATACCACGACGCCGGGATACCCATAACTACTCCCGCGTAGATGGTTAGTGCGTATAGACCAAATGGCCAGACTCAGATCAAATACCCAGATCTCGTTAAGCGTGTTAAGTATCCGCGAACGCCGACCAGGGCCAGGCCCACCTCTCTCCTAGGTGGTCGGAACCTGCCCTGTCGCTCCGCCTCAAAGATCCACTCGCGGGTGCTCCTCAAGCCGACCCGTCTTTAGTCACCACATGTATCATGTATAAAGTATATAGTATATACCCGTGATCAACTCCCGAGTGATCATGGCCCGATAGTATAGCATGGCAGACGGACAAGGATGTAGGGCCACTGATGATAAACTAGCATCCTATACTAAGCATTAGGATTGCAGGTAAAGGTATCAACAGTAGTAGCAAGGATAGGATATGCATCAGGATAGGATTAACGGGAAGCGGTAACATGCTACACTACTCTAATGCAAGCAGTATCGAGAAGAGTAGGCGATATCTGGTGATCAAAGGGGGGGCTTGCCTGGTTGCTCTGGCAAGAAAGAGGGGTCGTCAACTCCGTAGTCATACTGGGTAGCAGCGGCGTCGGTCTCAGTGTCTATCGAGAAAAGAGGGGGGAGAAACAATAAATATTTAAGCAAGCATATGCATAGTGATGCATGACATGTCAAGTAGCGGTGCTAGGGGTGCCCTATCGCGGTATGAGGTGATACCGGTGAAGGGGGGAAACATCCGGGAAAGTATCCCCGGTGTTTCGCGTTTTCGGACAGATGAAACAGAGGGGGAAAGTTGCGCGTTCGCTATGATAGAGATGCGTGGCGGATAAACGGGCTGCGTATTCAAATTCGTCTCGTCGTTCTGAGCAACTTCATGTATAAAACCTTTTCATCCGAGTTACGGTTTTATTTTATGATTTATCAAAGTTTTAGCATTTTGAAATTTATTAATTATTAAATTGAACATTATCCAGAACAGTGAAAGGTGATGTCAGCATGACATCACCATGACGTCAGCAGGTCAAACCCAGCTGACCAAAGTCAAACCTGGCCCGTGGGTCAGCGGGACCCACCTGTCATCCTCTGTTTAGGTTAGTTAGGGTTTAGCTAATCCAGTTACTGTTTAATTAAACTAACTAATTAATTAGGTTAATTAAATAGGATTAATTAACTTAATTATCTCAATTAATTAATTTAATAAATAAATAAATAAATAATTCATTTTTATTTTATTATTTTTCATTTTCTTTTAAAATGTCTGTGGGCTGGGCCCCTCTGGTCAGTGGCCCGAAGGGGTTTTAGCGGGCGAGTGGGCGTTGCGGGTGCGGGCGTCGGGTCAACCTGGACGCAGCCGTAACGGGTGCGCCCAGCGCCACGGGGCGCCGGCGGCCACGACCGGCAGGCGGCCGGAACGGCGCGGAGACGGAGGGAGCCGTGCGGCAGGGGAGGAGGCAGCGGCGCGTGTGGCTGTAGGGGCGCTTGGGGCGGCAGCGGGCGCGAGCTAGCAGCGCCGCGGCAGAGCGAGGCGGGGCTCGGGCGCGCGTGCGTGGGGCACACCGGGCGGGGCGAGCAGCAGCGCAGCGACGATGGCGAGCGCGGACCACGGAGTCGTGGCCCTGGGCAGACGAGGCCCAGGCGGGCGCGTAGGCGGTCAGGAGAGAATGGAGGAGGCCACGGCGACGGGCGCGCGCGGAGGAGCTCGTCGGGGTAGTCGGGAGCGGCGACGTGCAACAGAGAGGGGGAGAGGGAGGAAGCTCACGATGGAGCGCAGGGACTAAGGCAGCGGGGGTCGGGGTGGTGGTCGGAGACGATGGCGTCGAGGTAGACGAGGCAGACCGGCAAGGGAGCGCTCCTGGGAGGCTGTCCGGTGAGGAGCTCCGGCGGCGGCGACGGGGAGCGCCGGCGACGGAGAGGACTGTGGCGATGGCGTCCGGCGATGGGTCGCAGGAGGGGTTCGAGCGGCGCGGTCGATCCCACGAGGGAGAGGCGCGAGAGATCCGGGGATGGCCGCGGGCGCCGGGGCGCCGACGAGGTGCGGCGGGGTGGCACGCGGCATCGGCGGGGTCGGGGGCGCAGTTGCCCCGATCCCGATCCAGACGGGGAAGGAGGGAAGCGAGGCGTGGGGGGGAGTGGGGTTGACCGATCTAGGTCACACGGGAGTGGGGGATATGGGGGCGCCGGCTGGGTCAGTTGGGCCGGCCTGGCTAACAGCTGGGCCAACTGGCCCAGTGGGGGGGGGTTCTTTTATATTTTTTTTGTTTGTTTTCTGTTTTTGTATTTTCTTTTCTGTTTTATTTTAGTTTCGTTTTGAATTTGGTTTTATAAACTACACCACTGGTCCCTAATTTAGTTTTAATAAGTATGCCACTGCCCTATAAGTTTTTGGCAATAAAACAAATAGTTTAATATTTTATCAAATTGAAAAGGGTAGTTAGTTTAATGTTTTGCTCCTGTTTAAATATTTTAGTGCACTTAATCCTTTTATAAAATTGTGGTTTCTCCACAATAATTACCTATGCATTATTTGGAAACACCCCAAAATTTTAGTTTTAATATTTGAAAATATTTTATTGTCTGCTTGATTTTGAATTTGAATTCGAACCGGTTTCGAACTAAAGCGAGATTAGCAACAATAATCGAGGTGACGTGGCATCATTAACGTGGGATTACTGTAGCCTAATTACCCGGGCGTCACAATTCTCCTCCACTACAAGAAATCTCGTCCCGAGATTTAAGAGGGGAGTAAGGGGGAAAGATCTGGTTACGAAATTCTAACGAGTCATCTCGGTCTTGTTTGCCCTTCTCGAAATGGTCGATCCATTACGTTGATGTTTTCATTTCTCCGCTTTAGGTCATCATGGTGAAGTCATGCTTTTCTTTAGGAACTCCAACGTAATTACGAATAGGTAAGGGGCAGCTTGGCTACGACAGAATGCTTAGGAGGGAAACAATCTGGGGATAACCCATGAATGAACATAAGATTATCTCCCGAGTTGAACATATAAAATACATCAAGAGTAAGGTACGAAGGTACCATGAGAAGTTTCAAATGGATAGGCAATCGTTCGATGTCTGAAACAACACGTGAAAGGGGTCCAGAGCAATGAGATTGAGTATTGCGTCTGTTACCAGAATAGATCACTAGGACGGTGGTCCGTGAATTACATACATGGCCACGCATGAGGAATAACTTTAGGAACAGGGGGTGTACAGGAGAGTCAGGTTTCGATCCCGGGACCTGTGGGTTATGGGCCCACATGTGGGTTAAAAGTAGGAAGGGCGGTGACATGTTGCACGATCATGTAAGCAAGGCATGTCAGCGGATTGCCTGTCATTTATGTCGGCAACAACATCGGTACCAAGGGCAAGGAACGAAGAGAACCATTTTCCTGCTCGTCGAAACGAGGAGGACCAATCGGCAAAGTTCTCGTCCATCGGTGGTTACCGGAATGTCAACAACAATAGTAACAGGGTCTTACTGACAGAGTTGTACGCTGAGGTGCTTATAAAAGCAGTGACGTATTACTGCTTAGATCATATAGACCATAGAAAGGGTTTAAACAAACCAATGGAAAGGAAAAGGTGGTCATTAGATTAAATAGAACAATGGAAGGAAAATGTGTTTAAACACATATTTCAAGGGTATATCCTTCCCAAGGACAAGCTGAGCATGATATCCATGACAGGATATAACGTAGAAAACTCTTTTAGGTAGGGGAGAGAAATTTCATGACATTACCCATACAATGGTGTTTGGATAATTGAGCAGAAAACACTTAGGATTGGGCTTCAAATGTTCTTGTTGAAAATTGGAGTACCATAGACATGCTTCGAGATAGCCTTGATATGGTCTTCCAGCAAAGGTCAGACTTTGGATATAGGAAGGATCCATCAGGAACAACTTGTAGAATAAGTCTTACAATTTCCTCATGGAAGAATGGATAACCTTACTGAAAAGGAAGCTATAACAATAGGTTCCCCGGCCAGGTGTGCTAGGCATGACATCACCTTACCGGGTCATATAAGAACCAATGTTATAACTATTGAAATATGTTCCAACCATCATATCTAACCTAGATTCAGATCTGATTAGTGCCAGGATACCTCCGACTTAGTAAGCCTGAGAAGAAAGGTGCAACACAATTGACGAGATGACAATGTAAGATTCTCGGGAAATGAACTATGAAGTGATTTCCGTTAACAAGAGTTCATCATTAATCCAAGGAGAGGACAAGGAGGTGTCTGGTGAACTCAACGGCAATTCATCGAGATTTCCAAAAGATGGATTTCCACAATTAAGCGAACAAGGAGATAACATTTGTCAAATCAAATGATATAAGGGAGTATGCTCACAGAAAACATACACAATTAAACATTGGTTGAAAGGTGCGCCCAAAATATGGGTTGGGTTTCACGACCAATGTCAGAATGGTGATTCAATAATCAATAGTCTAAGAACGAACGGTCGACCATTATCTTCAAAGCAATAGGGTTGCTAGAAAGGCAGAATCCAAACAGCACCGTTCACTTGTTGGTACCCCGGTTGGAATCAACGCGAGGACCAAGAAAGAATGGTGATGATGAGAAGTATCACTATACCAAGAATTCTTAAGAGGAGGAGCAATCCTCACAACATCCTTGATATTAAAAGATGGTAATACTCCAAGGTAAAGAAGAACAAATGCTAGATAGCAGGGAACTCAAGGTATAACACAAAACACGAACAAGTTTGTGTTGAACGGAAGGTAATAAAGTGGTCAAAGATAACACAAATCAGCGGGGGCAAGGATAGTATTTCTCATCATGAACTCAATTGATATCCTGGAAGAGCTCATAAGGTCGATGATGATCACGACACATTTGTCGAGAGATTTCATGAAGATGTAATCAATCAGCGATGACATCAGGTCAAAGGAATGATGAAGCGGAAGGTTATTGGAACCATGGGTAGGACACAAACTTGAAGTCAAGCTTGTTGTTCAAGGTGAATGGAATGACGAGGGAGATCGGCGTAACCTTAGCTCATCATCGAAAGTTGTGCTCCGGGGTTAAGGACCAGGTAGCATAGTTAAAATTGGCACGATAATGATATAGCCGAGCAGGCTAGTATTTACGTGATCGAGTTCAAACTTGGACTTGAAGAAGATTATCAAGAGTTGTTGAACCGTAGGGCAGACTCGGTTCAGTTATCGGTGTCTTTGAGTGTTTAATAACTCAGAGCCCATGAAAACTGTAATCAGTGAGAATGTAGTACTTGATGAAGAACTCATAAGAAGTTATGCAGTTTCATGATAATCTCAAGATACCAGAGGGGGTAATACTCGACGACAGATCAAAGTAGAGGTTGGACTGGGGTATTGCTCTACAGAAGACAAGTGCTTAAACTTGCACGCGAAACGGTATTTAAAGGAGAACATGGTCGGGATCACGATTGAAAAAGGTCAGATCCCAGATATAAGATGAACTTATACCAAAGGAATAATTTAATCTAAGAGAAGCTTTAACGATAAGATCTACATCGTGCCCATGGGCATGAACACAAAGTTCAAGGTCGACTCCCACTTCTCCAATGCATAACCTTTCATTCACTTCTCACTTTCGAAGAAGTTGTAGTGTTGAAATTTCATCTGGCAAAATACTAGAAGTGTATGACTCGTGAAAACTTTCGAGTTCACACGGTTTTAGAGAAGGTTGTATAGGTTCAACCCATCGGGGTTTCTTAGAAACATATACCACAAGTTTCAAGGGTAAATATCACAAGCTCAAAAGTAGAGCATGGTTAGCAAAACAGAGGATACAATTTACCAAAGGTATCACATACCCATGGAGAGGCTCACAAGGTTATTGAATAGGAAGGACACTACCGGATAATAATCCAACAAGGGGTCCTATGGTCTACAATGGAGCTGATGCGAGTATCGGTACCTTATCTGAGGAAGATGGAATGAAAGGGCATCAGATTAGCATTTCCAAAACAAGGGATCAAAAGCCAACGCTCTCATTAAGAATGGATCAGTAGAATAGACTTAGGGGTACAATCGACGACAATTTGATTGGTCGATAACCAGCTCATGTTTAAAATGACGTGTGAGCCGGAAGGATGAATCATTGGATCTGATTGAGGCTAGCGAGCATTCACAACATTTTGAATAAACGGACTCAAAATGATAATGACAAGGGATGACAATAAAATTATAGACTTATGGGATTAACCATAATGCAATCAAGTAAGAACTTCAAGAGTAATAGGCTACTCAGGATTTTCGGAAGTTCAAATAGTATTTTGAAGACTTTTGTGAAATACTTGAACCAACTGGGGATGAGCAAATATCCGGTGAGTGCTAGAAATTACCCATAGTGGTATTCATGTGGCAAGGAATGCAAGGCAGTAGGCACAAAGTATTCTCAGAACAATAGAGAGAATTTTGGGGCATCTTGTAATAACAATATCAATGAGGAATGATTATATGAATGGCACGTGTACGTGGTTATCCATAGAGGTTTATCGATAGAAGGGAATTGCAAAAGCAACACGCACAAGGTCTCGACAGAATATCGGAGAGTATCTTCGAAATCTTCTAGTGCAGCCGGCGATCATCTGGACTGAAGGGACTCTCCGGGAGAAAGTATTTTCGAGAACCTAAGTTAGATTTTTAGTAAATTCATTTAACCCGAATAGAAGAGAGCTCAGAGTCCCAGACTAAGGATCCAGGAGTAAAAGATCCTAATACCACCCGATGGCGACGTGGGCCCGTAAGGCACACAGCCAAGTTAGTAAAAGTTTTTGCAATGTCTAGACTCGACTTCGGCCAAGGAGTGTGGAAGGGGGGTTCCTACAGGCAGTCGGCTCTGATACCAACTTGTGAAGCCCCCGCTTCAATCGTACACTAATCATACACGCAAACGTGTACGATCAAGATCAGGGACTCACGGGAAGATATCACAACACAACTCTACAAATAAAATAAGTCATACAAGCATCATATTACAAGCCAGGGGCCTCGAGGGCTCGAATACAAGAGCTCGATCATAGACGAGTCAGCGGAAGCAACAATATCTGAGTACAGACATAAGTTAAACAAGTCTACCTTAAGAAGGCTAGCACAAACTGGGATACAGATCGAAAGAGGCGCAGGCCTCCTGCCTGGGATCCTCCTAACTACTCCCGGTCGTCGTCAGCGGGCATCACGTAGTAGTAGGCACCTCCGGTGTAGTAGGAGTCGTCGTCGACGGTGGCGTCTGGCTCCTTGGCTCCAACATCTGGTTGCGACAACCAGGTAGAAGGGATAGGGGAAAAGAGGGAGAAAGCAACCGTGAGTACTCATCCAAAGTACTCGCAAGCAAGGAGCTTCACTACATATGTATGCATTGGTATCAACTGGAATAAGGCTATTATATGTGGACTGAACTGCAGAATGCCGGAATAAGAGGGGGGGTAGCTAGTCCCTTCGAAGACTACGCTTCTGGCAGCCTCCGTCTTGCAGCATGTAGAAGAGAGTAGACTGAAGTCCTCCAAGTAGCATCGCATAGCATAATCCTAACCGATGATCCTTCCCTCGTCGCCCTGTGAGAGAGCGACCACCGGTTGTATCTGGCACTTGGAAGGGTGTGTTTTATTAAGTATCCGGTTCTAGTTGTCATAAGGTCAAAGTACAACTCCAAGTCGTCCTGTTACCGAAGATCACGGCTATTCGAATAGATTAACTTCCCTGCAGGGGTGCACCACATACCCCAACATGCTCGATCCCATTTGGCCGGACACACTTTCCTGGGTCATGCCCGGCCTCGGAAGATCAACACGTCGCAGCCCCACCTAGGCACAACAGAGAGGTCAGCACGCCGGTCTAAACCTAAGCGCCCAGGGGTCTGGGCCCATCGCCCTTAGCACACCTGCACGTTGCGAACGCGGCCGAAAGCAGACCTAGCCTAGTGGCCTTCCAGTCCAATCCGGCGCGCGCCACTCAGTCGCTGACGTCACGAAGGCTTCGGCTGATACCACGACGCCTGGATACCCATAACTACTCCCGCGTAGATGGTTAGTGCGTATAGACCAAATGGCCAGACTCAGATCAAATACCCAGATCTCGTTAAGCGTGTTAAGTATCCGCGAACGCCGACCAGGGCCAGGCCCACCTCTCTCCTAGGTGGTCGGAACCTGCCCTGCCGCTCCGCCTCAAAAATCCACTCGCGGGTGCTCCTACGAGCCGACCCGTCTTTAATCACCACATGTATCATGTATAAAGTATATAGTATATACCCGTGATCAACTCCCGAGTGATCACGGCCCGATAGTATAGCAAGGCAGACGGACAAGAATGTAGGGCCACTGATGATAAACTAGCATCCTATACTAAGCATTAGGATTGCAGGTAAAGGTATCAACAGTAGTAGCAAGGCTAGGCTATGCATCAGGATAGGATTAACGGGAAGCAGTAACATGCTACACTACTCTAATGCAAGCAGTATAGAGAAGAGTAGGCGATATCTGGTGATCAAAGGGGGGGCTTGCCTGGTTGCTCTGGCAAGAAAGAGGGGTCGTCAACTCCGTAGTCGTACTGGGTAGCAGCGGCGTCGGTCTCGGTGTCTATCGAGAAAAGAGGGGGGGAGAAACAATAAATATTTAAGCAAGCATATGCATAGTGATGCATGACATGTCAAGTAACGGCGTTAGGGGTGCCCTAACGCGGTAGTAGGTGATACCGGTGAAGGGGGATAACATCCGGGGAAGTATCCCCGATGTTTCGCGTTTTCGGGCAGAGGATCCGGAGGGGGAAAGTCATGTGTTCGCTATGCTAGGGATGCGTGGCGGACGAACGGGCTGCGTATCCGGGTTCGTCTCGTCGTTCTGAGCAACTTTCATGTATAAAACTTTTTCATCCGAGTTACGGTTTATTTTCTATGATTTATCAAAGTTTTAGGCATTTTTGAAATTTATTTAATTATTTAAATTGAACATTATCCAGAACAGTGAAAGGTGATGTCAGCATGACATCACCATGACGTCAGCAGGTCAAACCCAGCTGACAAAGTCAAACCTGGCCCGTGGGTCCAGCGGGACCCACCTGTCATCCTCTGTTTAGGTTAGTTAGGGTTTAGCTAATCCAGTTACTGTTTAATTAAACTAACTAATTAATTAGGTTAATTAAATAGGATTAATTAACTTAATTAATTCACTAATTAATTAATTTAATAAATAAATAAATAAATTAATTCATTTTATTTTATTTTATTTTTCATTTTCTTTTAAAATGTTCTGTGGGCTGGGCCCCTCTGGTCAGTGGCCCGAAGGGGTTTTAGCGGGCGAGTGGGCGTTGCGGGTGCGGGCGTCGGGTCACCTGGACGCAGCCGTAACGGGTGCGGCCCAGCGCCACGGGGCGCCGGCGGCCACGACACCGGCAGGCGGCCGGAACGGCGCGGAGACGGAGGGAGCCGTGCGGCAGGGGAGGAGGCAGCGGCGCGTGTGGCTGTAGGGGCGCTTGGGGCGGCAGCGGGCGCGAGCTAGCAGCGCCGCGGCAGAGCGAGGCGGGGCTCGGGCGCGCGTGCGTGGGGCACACCGGGCGGGGCGAGCAGCAGCGCAGCGACGATGGCGAGCGCGGACCACGGAGTCGTGGCCCTGGGCAGACGAGGCCCAGGCGGGCGCGTAGGCGGTCAGGAGAGAATGGAGGAGGCCACGGCGACGGGCGCGCGCGGAGGAGCTCGTCGGGGTAGTCGGGAGCGGCGACGTGCAACAGAGAGGGGGAGAGGGAGGAAGCTCACGATGGAGCGCAGGGACTAAGGCAGCGGGGGTCGGGGTGGTGGTCGGAGACGATGGCGTCGAGGTAGACGAGGCAGACCGGCGAGGGAGCGCTCCTGGGAGGCTGTCCGGCGAGGAGCTCCGGCGGCGGCGACGGGGAGCGCCGGCGACGGAGAGGACCATGGCGATGGCGTCCGGCGATGGGTCGCAGGAGGGGTTCGAGCGGCGCGGTCGATCCCACGAGGGAGAGGCGCGAGAGATCCGGGGATGGCCGCGGGCACCGGGTGGCACGCGGCATCGGCGGGGTCGGGGGCGCAGTTGCCCCGGATCCCGATCCAGACGGGGAAGGAGGGAAGCGAGGCGTGGGGGGGAGTGGGGTTGACCGATCTAGGTCACACGGGAGTGGGGGATATGGGGGCGCCGGCTGGGTCAGTTGGGCCGGCCTGGCTAACAGCTGGGCCAACTAGCCCAGTGGGGGGGGTTCTTTTATTTTTTTTGTTTTCTGTTTTTGTATTTTTTTTTTTTGTTTTCTGTTTTTGTATTTTCTTTTCTGTTTTATTTTAATTTCCTTTGAATTTGGTTTTATAAACTACACCACTGGTCCCTAATTTAGTTTTAATAACTATGCCACTGCCTTATAAGTTTTTGGCAATAAAACAAATAGTTTAATATTTTATCAAATTGAAAAGGGTAGTTAGTTTAATGTTTTGCTCCTGTTTAAATATTTTAGTGCACTTAATCCTTTTATAAAATTGTGGTTTCTCCACAATAATTACCTATGCATTATTTGGCAACACCCCAACATTTTAGTTTTAATATTTGAAAATATTTTATTGTCTGCTTGATTTTAAATTTGAATTCAAACCGGTTTCGAACTAAAGCGAGATTAGCAACAATAATCGAGGTGACGTGGCATCATTAACGTGGGATTACTGTAGCCTAATTACCCGGGCGTCACAGGGCATGGCGGTGCCCCCCTCATGAGTCGGAGGGGGAGATTTGTTGGGATATCCTCCTGATGTGGGATGTGAGGAGATGACCATTTGAGGCCTTTTAGGCAGCCCAAAGAGGTGCATGAGCCCACTACCCATTAGGGTTATGACCTATGGTCATTTTGAACTTTGCACATGAGTGGATGAGGATGCTTTATCCTCCATCCAGCAGCCACCACCAAGAGTGACGAAAATCAGTTCATTCTCCAAGAGAGAAGAAGAGAGAAAACCAAAAGAGCAAGGGAAGAATAGGAAGATTGAAGGAAGAAGCAAGGGAGCTCCTCCCCAAGGTTGTGATGGTGCAGGTCCACTACATTATCTCCTTCAAGCTTCAGTTCCACCATCTTTGGTTAGATTGTTCCAATCCCTAGTTCTTGAGCCCCAAATCTTGTTGTGTTCATCCAAGAATCAGAAATCTTGATGTATGAGATCCTGTAGTGCTATCTAGAGAAGAACTTGTTGTATCCCACATTTGATAATAGTGGAAGAGGATTTGGGTGGCTTCGGCCCGTGGTTTTTCCCCTCAAGTTGAGGGGTTTTACACGTAAAAAATCTGGTGTCTCTTTGTTGATGATTGGTGCTGTCCAGAAACTTACTCCTACCACAAGACACTATGCTGAGGAGTGTCTTGCCTGCTGAGTAACATTTTTTGCCTCCATATATGTTACTGCATATGTTTCCTTCCATGCTAAGCAACGATACTTGAATTAGTACATGATGTGGTGCTGATATTACTTGTTTCCGCTGTAGTTCAGTTAACCACAAGTGCATTTGTGTGCTAATTCCCAGCACCCCACAAAACCAAAATCTATAAAGTCAATCACGAGGCATAGCTTGTAAACATATGCACGCATCAAAAAAAGAACCTGGATACTCTCTCTCTCTCTCCTGCATGGCTCCCACGACATGTCAGGATTCGACGAGGCAGTATATGTACCAGTAGTAATAGTGGAGCCACAGTGTCAAGCCCAGCCCCAACTCCATAATTTCCAGCGCCACCAGCCCAAAGTTTGTTCACCTCTCTTCGACCCGGTTCTATGGTGCATCACCTGCCTCCCGTGGCGGTCAGGTTTGGAGGGAGTGCATGCTTCACTCCGTTGGGGTGGCCATATTTTCATGCCTGCAAGAAAGAGAGAGAGAGCTTGCTAAGAGCATGGTTAATAATATAGTCAGCTGCTGGCTATATAATCTTGCCACATCATCTATGGTCAGCCTTATAGTCGACAAGTACAATAGATGCATATAAGTTTGTACTACTTTGTTGATACATGACCAGGGCCGTGAAATTCGGGGCCTCGGGAGAAAACCAAAATGTGGCCCAAAATTTTGACAATTCACGTAAAGGAATAATTAATATGTGTAAAGAATACTCTCACTTTATTATATAATTTCAAGTCTGCTTTATTTCTACCTTATTTAGGCATATTTCAACACTAATGCTAGAAGGTAAAAGGATTGCAAAGCAATGAACGGACCTCATGTCCTACCAAAAAGGAGCATCCGTCTAGTATTTCTTGAAACAAAATCTTCAATCATATCTTCATACTTTATCTTCTCCAAGACATCGTTTTCAAGTGCTATTGTCGCCAACCCATTCAGTCTTTCTTGTGTCATAGTAGAACACAAGTAGGACTTCAATAATTTGAGTTTATATAAACTCCTTTCCGCAGATGCAACAGTTACAGGAATGGTCAATAAAATTCTGTATGCAATAATAGCATTAGGATAGATTGTCAAGCGCTTCTTCAAATAATTCAGAATGTCAAGAGGACCCATAGATTTCTGAAGTGAATCCTGTACGAAAATTAGCTCACAACACAATTCAAGTCCATCAATATCTGTATGTTCTCCACTCTTAAGTGAATCTTCAAGATTAACACAAGCATCCATCAAACTCTTGTCATCTAGTGATCGCAGCCTATCTGAAGTAAACAAGAAACCAAATATCTTTTCATAACCCTCGTATTGTTCAAATCTCATGGTAAGTGAAGTTATAGCTTGATCAACAACACGTATAAAATAATTGACCCTGAATGACTCCTCTGCAGATTGTGAATCAATAGATGCTTCATCTTCGCCCTCATCAAATTGTGTTTTCCTTTTGATTTTACACTTGGTGCGGAACTCTGGATGAATGTCCATCTCCACTGCAATTTTTTTTGCAGCTTCCAATGCTTTTGAAAAGCCAGTTTCTCTGTACTTCTTGAAAAAGGAAGGCAAGCTTTTTACGGATTCAATTGCAATATCAATAATCATATCCTTTGACTGTAACTCTTTGCTAATCAAATTAACAGCAGATAATATTTCATAACAGATGATTATTGATACTAAAAAGTCAAAGCCACCAAGTTCATTTTCTGCCAATGATTGAGCTTCACTTTGTGTCGATGAATCTTTATCACTTTCAGCCACTTGAAGTAAGGCCTCCTGTATTTCCGGTAGCTGAAACCTTATAGCCTGAACACTATCAACACGACTCTCCCAGCGAGTAGATGACAATGCCTTGAGTGTCAATCCTGGTATGTTATCTTTCAGAATTTGCCATCTCTTAGTAGAATTAGCAAATATTGTATAAATACGCTGAATAACTCCAAAAAATTTTGTTGCTTTACGACAAGACTTTGCCATATCACATAGTGCCAAATTCAGATTATGACAACCACAAGCCGAATAAAAAGCTCTTCGGTTTACTTCCAGTACTTTGTTTTGTACCCCTTTATTTTTTTCCTTTCATATTTGACCCATTATCATATCCCTGTCCTCTCACATTGTCCACATCAAGGCCAAGACTCTTCAATTCCTTCAGCAGAACATCAAACAATCCTTGCCCAGTCGTATCATTCACATCCAAAAAACCTAAGAAGGATTCTTCAATGCAAAAAGAACGTGAAGATGCATCAACATACCTAATTATCAAAGACATTTGTTCTTGGTGGCTTGCATCAGGAGTGCAGTCAAGTATAACAGAGAAGTATTTTTCTTCTTTCACCTTCTCAATGATTTTTGACTTGATTGCAACAGCAAGCAAATTGATTAACTCATTCTGTATGGAAGGACCAAGATAATGATCACGAATTTTATCATTGGTGATGTGATAAACATGCTCTTTGATAACTGGGTCAAATTCAGCCAACATTTGAACGAGTCCTAAGAAATTGCCATTGTTGTCTTGGTACAACTTGCTATTACTACCACGAAATGCTATATTGTGTTCTGCAAGAAATTTTACAATCAAGAGGATTCGGAGCAAAACTTTTCTCCAATGTTCCTTTTCCTTCGCAAGTTCTCGCTGAGCAATTTTGTCAATTGTTTGATTCTTCTCTAACCTAAGATGCATGTCATACCATGTAGTCATATTTGTGACATGTTCTTTGCTAGTTTCATGCTCTTTAATTCTATGACCAATATGAGCCCAGTCACTGAAACCATCATTTGCTAACTGCCCTCTCACCAACCCTTTTCTTAATAATTTGCAGCAAAAACAAAATACTTTGTCAAGATCTTTGCTGTATACAAGCCATTCTCTATCACACTTCACTCCATTTGAGAGAACTCTAGTGTATGATAATGCAGAAAACCTTCTAGACAATTTGTCTTTTTCACCATGTTCAATAGACGTGTCTCTTTTAGGACCTTTTTGCACCAAAACATCTATCATTTTTGAATCAAGTGCATCCCAATTTCTTGGATCAAATATATCAAACGGAAAAGGACATTTGATGTCATCAGCAATATTATCATCATCGCCGGTATTAGCATTATCACCTTCATTGGCAGTATCAACATCATCACCTCCATCGGCGATATTACCATCACCCCCTTCATTGGCAATATTACCATCATCAATTTCTGCATCAAGAGTCTCAACCTCTGCTGCATTATCATCAAGACCATCATCAACATTAAAAATCTGTAGTTTGATTTTCAGAATTATGTTGGGGCCCTTTCACCAAATATATATCAAGGGAACCCGCTAGAGATTGAGCCTCAAGTTTGAGTTTTTTTTTCTTACGCTTTGCAGCACCAGATTCATGCTTCCTAATTCTAACAGACATGATGAAGATTCAGGAACACAGAACCTAACAAATTATAAAAGTTATCATTGATCAAACAAAATATATTTAGTTTCTAATAGTAACGGTCGTCGGATGAATAGATCATCCAAACACAAAGAAAATGAATTGAAAATAGAACCTTGCACTTGGAGATTAAAACACGGTCTGTAGTTTGGCCTGGATGTGTTCCTCGATGGCTCGATCCTGATTGAAACAACAAACGGAACCGCGGTCACACCTGTTGCGGCTTCACACAGCAAGACGACCAGCAATGGGATTAGATCGGAGGTAACTACCTCGGCGCCGGCTGACTGCCAGGGCCAGGGCCTTCTTCAATGCCCGATCACCGCTCGCGAGACCTAGATGGCAGTTCGCTGTTTGTTCGTCTGCAATCGCTGGAATCAAGCGATTCGTATCCAATCTACCGGTCGACCTATTGGGCCTCCAACATTATTTTCTGTAAATATGTTATTTGGGCCTCTAGCACTAGCAGACCTAGACGCTTTGCAGTCCTGGAAGCCTAGCAGATTAATCAAAGACACCATGTAGTCACGTACACACATACTTTAGTTTCCTTTTCCGGTTTTTTAGCGATCTTTCAACCGAAGGGAGGCAACGTACGAAGGGTTTTTTTCTCTCGATGGGGGCCCCACGATTTTGGGGGCCCTGTGCGATCGCTCACCTCGCTCCCCCTCATCGACGGGCATGGGTGGCCTTGGGTTTAAAGGTTTCGAGCTTTTTAACCTAGCTATGTTGGCAAAACAGGCATGGCAACTTTTGCAGGAACCCACCTCTCTCAGTGCCAGACTACTAAAGAGCATATATTATCCGAATGTGGATATCCTGCAAGCCTCTTTGGGGGGTCATCCGAGCCAAATATGGAGAGCAGTAATTGAGGGCCGTGACGTCTTGAAACAGGGGCTGATACGGCGAGTCGGAAACGGTGCTACTATTAACATATGGACAGATAATTGGCTCCCAAGAAAAGAAATGCTCCGGCCATATGGGTGCATCTCGGCGAACCCACCGCAGCTTGTGTCAGAATTGATAGACCCAACTTCAGCTACCTGGATCAAGCAAAGGGTGAACGAGGTCTTCATGCCAATGGACGCAAATATCATAATGGGCATTCCTCTCTGTACTAGTAATGTAGACGACTTCTGGTCGTGGAACTTCGAGCCCAAAGGCACCTTTTCAGTTAAATCAGTGTATAGAATGCTCTCAGAAACTAAACAACGCCGTGAGGCATGGCTTAATGGGTCACCAGGAACGTCATCAGCGCAGTCAGAGGAAGGGATGTAGAAGAAACTTTGGAAAACTGAAGTTCCTGGCAAAGTCCGGATGTTTCTATGGAGACTGTCAAAACACTCCCTACCCACCAAGGACGTGCGAGCCCACCGCCATATGACGACGTCTAGCAGCTGCGGGCTATGTGGGATGCCGGATTCGTGGAAACATTCATTGATTCAATGCACAATGTCCAGATGTGTATGGGCTTTGGTGGATAAGGAACTTGCACATAAAATGATGGCGCTGTCAGAGCCTAAAGCAAGGCAATGGCTGTTTGCGCTTATTGATTCCTTCACACATAACGAGTTTGTCCTCCTGTCGATTACATTGTGGTCAATCTGGCACACGAGGCGCAAGGCGATCCATGAGGGGATTTTTCAGAGTCCTCAAGCAACACAGACTTTCATCAACAGATACCGTGACGAGCTTAATGTGATCCGCTCGACAGCAAGACAAACAAATGCACCTAATGCTCCATTGGGACCGCAGCGACCAAAGGAGCCTCCGCCGGGGTATGCAAAAATCCATGTTGACGCTACAGTACGACCGGGGCGAGGTGGGTCAGCATCAGCAGTTTGCCGTGATTCAAACGGAAATTACCTAGGGAGTTCATCCCTAGTGGTGGAGGGAGTGGACGATCCGGCTTGTCTGGAAGCTCTGGCATGCAGGGAGGCAATGTGCTTGGCAGAGGATCTTCTTATCAACAACTACATAGTGGCCTCCGATTGCAAGCAAGTTGTCTGTGATATAAACTCGGGTAGTAGAGGGCAATACGGTGCCATTCTGTCCGAGATTAGTCTTCGACCTACCCTTTTTCAATGCATTTTTTCCTTTGAGTGTCGTGCTGTAAATTATGAAGCACATAGTCTAGCCAGATTCTCTCTTAGAAGGGGACCGGGGCGTCATCTGTGGCTCGGCCAACCCCATGACTCATCTTGTATCCCACTTTCTGTGGACTTTGATTAATAAAGCTGGCTTAATCCTCAAAAAAAACAAAGTGCCTAGGAGCACGTGCTACAGTCGGCTGTTAGTTAAGCCTGCTTCTCTTCTCTCTCTTCTTCTCTCCCCGCCCACTCATCAAAAATATAATATTTAAAGTCTTATAGACAGCCCTACGTCATCCTATTGTACTTGCTCTAATTGGTAACCGCAACTCCAGCACCAAAGCCTACCAATCCACTTTTTTGTTTTGTCTTCTACAAAATAGGAAATTGTTGCTTTGTTATGTAATCATCATATTACATGTCATGCAGATTAGAAATTTGATTACTAGGGTACTTTTACAACATATCCAGTTATGGTTCCATTGTTGTCGCGCGCCAAACCTTCGATGAATTTCTTGAAGAAAATGAATGGATTCTTTTGTCGTGTGCTTCAACCAGGTAAAATCCTATTGGTTGTTCTAATTATACAATCTTCAGAGCCAGTTTTGTGAGCTTGTACAGTATGATTAATATTTTTGTATGGCTTCCCAATAGATGTATTGGAGCTACCTCTTCCTCTTCTACCGTGCTATCTCTACTTCTTTCCCTTCTACTACATAGTGGAATATTTAGTACATCTCCATGCTCATGGTTTTTTGGCATATATAGTCTCTACTAAGTAATTCTCTGTACAACCCAGTTAACTCTGCAAGAGCCACTAAAATATATTTGTAGGCTTGCATAGGAATAATTCATTTTTATTGTTGTTTGGTTATTGTTGCTGGCAACCAATTTCTATAAGCTTTAAACATACGGTAGGATTACACAACCAATATGTGTAAATAGTATTTTGTCCTATTTTATTATGTTTTATGCCAATAAGTATGCAATGTGTTTTCCTGCAATTGGTAACTAAACTTTTTTGCAGGGAGATAACTAAATTTATTCCGTTGCTAAAAAAGTTGAGATGAATTCTATGACAGTGAGCAGAAGTAATTGCTGATGCAAGTGTGACAACCTTGTGTACTGTTTTATCCTGGTCTTGCTTTTATTCTTGAACAACTTCTCTGATCTCCCAATAGATTTGTTGGGTTGGTGTGGTCATCGGGCTTAGTTTACACATCTTTCTATTCTGAATCTGTGCTTATACTGTTTGTCATCTGAAAATTACACTCAATATACATTATGGGACATAATGTCCAGGAAATAATCATCACGTGCAGACATCACTCTGTAATCCTTCCGTTCCATAATTCTTGTCGTGGTTTCAGTTCAAGGTTTTCCTAGGGTACTGCTCAGTAAATTGTTTTACCTCATAAATAGGTAGAACAAGAGCCACAAGAGCTGATTTTATGCACTTAGCTTCATGCGCACCCACTGGATGAAGATATTCAAAATGTGGAGCTTTTAGAAGTTAAATTTTTTGCATATATATTATTGGATTGATGATTGTAAATATTATGAAATATAACACAAATGCATTGTTGCATGGTTCTGTGTTTGAAATTCAAGGTCTGTGTATGGGGGTGGAAGGAAAGGATTGTGAGTCATGCTGCTATCTCTGCCTCCCCAATTGATGCTCACCACTTCTGTCAAGGATTTACTTTTATTTTAGCCCACCAAGAAAAAATGAATTAGTGGCCAATTGTGCTTATCTACTACTGCTTCAAGATTTTTTTTCTTTAAAGGTCTGATAGTACATGTGTAGATGTTTTCACTATTTTTGTTACTACTACTAATTTAGTTACATTTCTCAAAATAAAAGTAAATAATAAAATTTGTATGAACATACAGATCTTATAAATTTGTATTCACGGTAATTTAGTTACATGAATTATTAAACTCTCGAAGAGCATGTAACAATCACAATGTATGTTTCTCATGCTCAAAGGCTATTCCATGCGCCACTATTCTTCCATCCGATGGCAGTGCGGAACTGGATAGGGCCGACGAAGGACGTTAGGGTGACTTCTTCACATCCACACTTTATGGTCCGAAAAGCGATAATTCAACCAGTGAAAACACACGGGCATATTCACCTTATAAAGAATGAGGGTAATGTTATTTTCGACGTTTGTCAGAATTGGATGTAAGAATTTGGCCCGTAGTGGCACGCAGAGCAGGTTTTTCGAAAAAAAATCGCCCAGTGCAACGGCATTTGTACTACGTGCATCCCATCCTGCAAGGCTCCCACGACATGTCAGGATTCGACGAGGCTGTACTATTTATACCAGTAGTAATAGCGGAGCCAGTGTCAAGCCCAGCCCAAGTCCATAATTTCCATTTTGATCGAACTTGTAACAGATACTAATTGACTGAACCCCTAACCAAGAAGGGATAACAGGCTGAAATGACGACGTCCTTACAATATCTCAACGAACTTATAACAAATACTAACTGACTGAATCCCTAACAAAGAAGGGATAACAGGCTGATGAAATTACGACGACCTGACAATCTTTCAACGAACTTGACAGATAACTGACTGAATCCCTAACGAAGAAGGGATAACTGACTGAAATGTTGACCACGACCTTGCAATCTTTTATTTGGAATAATCGAAGAGACTCGGTACTGCTGCTCTGCTGGGCCTCGAGTCATAGGCCTCTCCACCTCCTGTGTACTACAGAGCAAGAAACTCCGGCAGGGCACAGAACCTCACGTCACAGCGGCAAATTGGGCACGTCGTCGCCTTGCAGAACCACATTAAAATGCACCTGCGGTGGAACGTGTGCGGGCACCTCGGTGGCTGCACGGCGGGCTCTCCCTCCAGGCCCTCCAAGCAGATTGGGCACTTGTCCGGCCTGCCGCCGCCGCCGAGCTCCCTCTCCTTGCACGCCATCGGGAGGGCCCGCTCGTCGTGTATGAACTGCCGGTCCACCTCCATCGCGAAGCGGAAGGTGAACCCGCGGGTGGCGCCGTCGCCACACGCCACGCGGACGATCTGTGGCACCACGTTAGTGGGTACGACGTCGTCCCACTCGTCCTGGGTGAGGCGGAGCGCGCGGAGCTGCGGAAGTTCCGCCAGCATCCTGCGCAGCGCCCCGCGGCAGGCGCCGTCGCTCTGGAGCGTGGAGAGGTCTGTGACGATGAACCTGTTGCCGTAGCCGCCGCAACGCCCGAGGTACGGCTGGTCCGTCACGACCGGGGGCTGGCCGCGGCGGCGGAACTGCAGGGACCGCTTCACATAGCACCACACGAGCACCGCGAACTGGTACCCGACGTCGACCGGCGCGGTATCCTCGGAGAACCAGATAGCGGTTGCCTCGACGCGGCGCATGATTACTGGGCCGCCGCCGGCGGCGGCGGCGGCGGCGTGATTGGACATCGCCATCACTAGTTCACTACACCGGATGGCAACCTGGGATCTGGAGTGGCAAAGCTGCAGATGGTTGCGAATCGCGGTGGCGCTATTTGTAGTCGCGGCCGGGCGGCAGTGAGCGTACCGTGACTTTCAGTAGGAGAAGGTTTCGCGCGGGAAATTCGTATTAGCTAGGAAACGAACGCGCCGCAAATGTTTTCATTTTAGGAAACGAACGCGATGCAAATGTTTTTCATTTTAGGAAACGAACGCGCGGGATGCAGCCCAACCATTCTCCGTCTCACACGGATGGGTAGGCTAGCTATACTTGACTCTGTTTCTCCGTTTCGGGCCAACAGGTAAATAGAGATGGCTCCGGCCTTTAGCTTCGCCTTAAGCAAGTTCAATGTGGGCTGGCCATTTGCGCATTCCATTAGCATATATATATTATTACTTCCCAATAGAAAACATATTTTATATATGTAAGAATGAATAAAAATAAAATTGAGTTATCTTTAATAAATGAAATATTAGGAAATTAATAGACCAAGAGAAAATATTTCGTCAAACTTATAGTTTTGTTCATATAGCTTCTTAGATTACTTCATGTATGTATACTTGAAAATGATTTGCGCTGATAGTTGAAAGTATTTCGTGAAATCATCAAAATAAAAAAAGGGTAAACAAATAGTGAAATAGTTTGCCGCCTGTCCGACGCTGGAGTTTGCTGATGAGTTCAGAGACTAAGGCCAACTCCAGCGCGCGACCCCATCCCGTCCGGCCCCGTTCGTTTGGGATAAAACGGACAAACCAGACGGCCCAGCGTGCGGACGCAAACGGATTTTTGTCCGTTTTCTATCCGCTTTCGACCCATCCCCGGCCCAAGTTTGGGCCGCTTTTGGGGTGAAGCAGACAGCACGCGGACGGGCGGGCCGTGTGCGCGTGTCCTCCCCTAGCCCGCTCGTCGGTGGCACAGGGACCCCTTTTTCTATCCACCCCCTCCCCCCTCTAGCCGCACCCCCTCCACTCTTCTCCACTCTGTCCCTCGCTGCCGCCGCCACTGCCATTGCAGCTGTGCAACTCGGACGCACGCTCGCCCAGCCCCTTCCCGTCGACGCCCCGGAGTTACCCAACCATTGCCACCTGATTAGCGCATCCCGCAGCTGGATTTGTTGCGAATCCGGTCGGTCTTGAGCTCGCCCGGTTGTGGGAGGCCGCGTCGCGTCATGGACTGGCCGGGCATCGGGCCGGAAGTCCCCGGCAAGGCCGCAAGGCTGCATGCAGGTAGTGGCTCCTCCTCTAGCCACTCGGATCTACACCATCGGTGGTCCGCCGGCAGATACACGAATGGCGGTCGGCCGGGCTCGGTGCTAGCCCAAAAGCACATCGACGCACCATTGCCACTCATTAAGTACGATGACTGCCCAAAGAAGGTCATGCCGCGTGTTTACAACATCGGAACATCCCGGATGGATGTTCATCAAGTGCTTAAACGACGGGGTATGTTCTACTTTAGCTTCGGTTGTGCTCTCGAATTTGATTAGTTGTGCTAACTTAACATTTTATTGTGTAGAATGGATGCAAGTTTTGGTATTGGAAAGAAGAGTACATCGATATATTGATAGAGCGCAATTTGGTAGATGTTCGTGCATTTTTAGCTAGCATAGAGGCTAGAGATGAGACTAGTGCACTTGTTGCTATAATAGAGGCTAGACATGAGACTAGATGCGAGGAAGCAACGTCTAGTTCTTTACACGCGAAGAAAGAAGCACGCAAGATCGAGCCTCCGCACATCAACAATGAGTGAACGAAAAGGCACTAATCCAACTTACATGAACAGTTCTGGAAGTTGGATATCTTCTAAAATGTTATCTTGTGGTTCTTGATTTCTTTGGTCTTGCTTTTCTAGTCAAACTTTGGTGATGTATTCCCATGTATCAAAAATCAATGACGAAAAAAAGTTATGGACTTGCAAAGAAAAATGTATGCGGACATGATGCGGCCGCGCGTTGGGCGCACGGCCACCGCATCCCAGAAACTGCCCGGACACGACCCCATTGAAGGAAATATGCCCTAGAGGCAATAATAAAGTTGTTATTTATATTTCCTTATATCATGATAAATGTTTATTATTCATGCTAGAATTGTATTAACCGGAAACTTGATACATGTGTGAATACATAGACAAAACAAAGTGTCCCTAGTATGCCTCTACTTGGCTAGCTCGTTAATAAAAGATGGTTAAGTTTCCTGACCATAGACATGTGTGTTGTAATTTGATGAACGGGGTCACATCATTAGGAGAATGATGTGATGGACAAGACCCATCCGTTAGCTTAGCATAATGATCATTTAGTTTTATTGCTACTGCTTACTTCATGACTTATACATATTCCTCTGACTATGAGATTATGCAACTCCCGAATACCGGAGGAACACCTTGTGTGCTATCAAACATCACAACGTAACTGGGTGATTATAAAGATGCTCTACAGGTGTCTCCGAAGGTGTTTGTTGGGTTGGCATAGGTCAAGATTAGGATTTGTCACTCCGAATATCGGAGAGGTATCTCTGGGCCCTCTCGGTAATGCACATCACTACAAGCCTTGCAAGCAATATGACTAATGAGTTAGTTATGGGATGATGCATTACGGAACGAGTAAAGAGATTTTCCGGTAACGAGATTGAACTAGGTATGAGGATACCGATGATCGAATCTCGTGCAAGTAACATACCGATGACAAATGGAATAACGTATGTTGTTATTGCGGTTTGACCGATAAAGATCTTCATAGGATATGTAGGAACCAATATGAGCATCTAGGTTCCGCCGTTGGTTATTGATCGGAGATGTGTCTCGGTCATGTCTACATAGTTCTCGAACCCGTAGGGTCCACACGCTTAACGTTCGATGACGATTTGTATTATGAGTTATGTGTTTTGGTGACCGAAGATTGTTCGGAGTCCAGGATGAGATCACGGACATGACGAGGAGTTTCGAAATAGTCGAGAGGTAAAGATTGATATATTGGACGAAGGTATTCAGACACCAGAATAGTTTTGGGACATTTCAGATCAAGGTTGTCAGAATCGTGATCCTGAATCGGATCGGAGTTCCGATGGTAGAATCGCAAATCATAGAATCTTCACTATTAGGATCGTAGAAACGTAGATTATATGTACCAAACCGTAGAATCAAAGAGGTTAATTTGGATCGTAAAGTCGTAGAATCATACAACATAATCGCGATTCTGACAACCTTGTTTCGGATATTTATCGGGGTACCGAGGGGTTATCGGAACCCCCCGGGAAAGTAATGGGCCTTGATGGGCCATAGGGGAGAAAGAGAGGGGAGCCTGCAGGGTGGCAGCCCCAAGGGAGTCCGAATTGGACAAGGGGGAGGGGGTGCGGCCCCCTTTCCACTTTACCTCTCCCTCTCCCTCTCCTTCCCTCTTTCCCCTCCATGAGAAAGGAAAAAAGGGGGCCGAATCCTACTAGGAGTGGAGTCCTAGTAGGACTCCCCCCCTTGGCACGCCCCTTGGTGGCCGGCCTCCTCCTCCCCTCCTTTATATACGAGAGCAGGGAGAACCCCAAAGCACAAAAGTTATTCTCTTAGCTGTGTGCGGTGCCCCCTCCACAGTTTACTCCTCCATTCATAGTGTCGTAGTGCTTAGGCGAAGCCCTGTGTGGATCACATCACGGTCATTGTCACCATGTTGTCGTGCTGACGAAACTCTCCCTTGATCCTCTACTAGATCAAGAGTTCGAGGGACGTCATCGAGCTGAACGTGTGCTGAACTCGGAGGTGTCGTACATTCGTTACTGCTACCTCTTGAGCACTGCGTTGATTTTCCCCGAAGAGGAAGGGATGATGCAGCAAAGTAGCGTAAGTATTTCCCTCAGTTTTTGAGAACCAAGGTATCAATCCAGTAGGAGGCTATGCGCGAGTCCCTCGCACTTGCACAAAACAAATAAATCCTCGCAACCAACACAAATAGGGGTGGCCAATCCCTATAAGAGGCCACTTACGAGAGTGAGATCTGATAGATATGATAAGATAATAATTTTGGTATTTTTATGATAAAAGATGCAAAGTAAAATAAAGGCAAAGTAAATAGAAAAGGAAATAACTAAGTAGTAGGAGATCAATATGATAAGGATAGACCCGGGGGCCATAGGTTTCACTAGTGGCTTCTCTCGAGAGCACAAGTATTCTATGGTGGGTGAACAAATTACTGTTGAGCAATTGACAGAATTGAGCATAGTTATGAGAATATCTAGGTATGATCATGTATATAGGCATCACGTCCGAGACAAGTAGACCAACTCCTGCCTGCATCTACTACTATTACTCCACTCATCGACTGCTATCCAGCATGCATCTAGAGTATTAAGTTAAAAACAGAGTAACGCCTTAAGCAAGATGACATGATGTAGAGGGATAGACTCATGCAATATGAAGAAAACCCCATCTTGTTATCCTCGATGGCAACAATACAATACGTGCCTTGCTGCCCCTACTGTCACTGGGAAAGGACACCGCAAGATTGAACCCGAAGCTAAGCACTTCTCCCATTGCAAGAAAGATCAATCTAGTAGGCCAAACCAAACTGATAATTCGAAGAGACTTGCAAAGATAACCAATCATACATAAAAGAATTCAGAGAGGATTCAAATATTATTCATAGATAGACTTGATCATAAACCTACAATTCATCGGTCTCAACAAACACACCGCAAAAAGAAGATTACATTGAATAGTTCTCCACAAGAGAGGGGGAGAACGTTGTATTGAGATCCAAAAAGAGAGAAGAAGCCATCTAGCTACTAACTATGGACCCGAAGGTCTAAGGTAAACTACTCACACTTCATCGGAGAGGCTATAGTGTTGATGTAGAAGCCCTCCGTGATCGATGCCCCCTCCAGCGGAGCTCCGGAACAGGCCCCAAGATGGGATCTCGTGGATATAGAAAGTTACGGCGGTGGAATTAGGTTTTTGGCTCCATATCTGATCGTCTAGGGGTACGTGGATATATATAGGAGGAAGGAGTACGTCGGTGGAGCAACAGGGGGCCCACGAGGGTGGAGGGCGCGCCTGGTGGGGGTGGGCGCGCCCCCCTACCTCGTGGCCTCCTATTTCCTTTCTTGACGTAGGGTCCAAGTCTCCCGGGTCTTGTTTGTTGAGAAAATCACGTTCCCGAAGGTTTCATTCCGTTTGGACTCCGTTTGATATTCCTTTTCTTCGAAACCCTAAAACAGGCAAAAAAAACAGCAATTCTGGGCTGGGCCTCCGTTTAATAGGTTAGTCCCAAAAATAATATAAAAGTGGATAATAAAGCCCAATAATGTCCAAAACAGTAGATAATATCGCAGGGAGCAATCAAAAATTATAGATACGTTGGAGACGTATCAGTTACTAGATCGGTTGGATCGTGAAGACGTTCGACTACATCAACCGTGTTAACCTAACGCTTTCGCTTTCGGTCTACGAGGGTACGTGGACACACTCTTCCCCTCTCGTTGCTATGCATCTCCTATATAGATTTTGCATGATCGTAGGAATTTTTTTGAAATTGCATAATACGTTCCCCAACAGTGGCATCAGAGTCAGGTCTATGCGTAGATGATATGCACGAGTAGAACACAAAGAGTTGTGGGTGTAATAGTCATACTGCTTACCACCAACGTCTTATTTTGAGTCGGCGGTATTGTTGGATGAAGCGGCCAGGACCAACCTTACATGACCACGTTCATGAAACTGGTTCCACTGACAGACATGTAACTTGTTTTGCATAAAGGTGGTTGGCGGGTGTCTGTTTCTCCAACTTTAGTTGAATCGAATTTGACTACGGCCGGTCCTTGTTGAAGGTTAAAACAACACACTTAACAAAAAATCGTTGTGGTTTTGATGCATAGGTAAGAATGGTTCTTGCTAGAAGCCCGTAGCAGCCACGCAAAACTTGCAACAACAAAGTAGAGGACGTCTAACTTGTTTTTGTAGGGCATGTTGTGATGTGATATGGTCAAGACATGATGTGATATAAGTTATTGTATGAGATGATCATGTTTTGTACTCCCTTCGTCCGAAAAAGCTTGTCCCAAGCTTGTTCCTCAAATGGATGTATCTAGCACTAACTTGGTGCTAGATACATTCATTTGAGGGACAAGCTTTTTCGGACGGAGGGAGTAAAAGTTATCGGCAACTGGCAGGAGCCTTATGGTTGTCGCTTTATTGTATGAGAAATGCAATCTACATGTAATTGCTTTACTTTATCACTATGCGGTAGCGATAGTTGTAGAAGCAATAGTTCACGAGACGACAAAGACACTACGACGGAGATCAAGGTTTCAAGCCGGTGAAGATGGAGATCATGACGGTGCTTTGGAGATTGAGATCAAAGGCACAAGATGATGATGGCCATATCATGTCACATATTTTGATTGCATGTGATGTTTATCTTTTATTCATCTTATTTTGCTTAGTATGGCGGCAGCATTATAAGATGACCCCTCACTAAATTTCAAGGTATAAGTGTTCTCCCTGAGTATGCACCGTTGCTACAGTTCATCGTGCCGTGACACCACATGATGATCGGGTGTGATCAGCTCTACGTTCACATACAACGGGTGTAAGACAGTTTTGCACATGCAGAATACTCAGGTTAAACTTGACGAGCCTAGCATATGCAGATATGGCCTCAGAACACTGAGACCGAAAGGTCGAATGTGAATCATATAGTAGATATGATCAACATAGAGATGTTCACCATTGAAAACTACTCCATCTCACATGATGATCTAACATGGTTTAGTTGATATGGATCACGTGATCATTTAGATGACTAGAGGGATGTCTCTCTAAGTGGGAGTTCTTAAGTAATATGATTAATTGAACTTTAATTTATCATGAACTTAGTCCTGATAGTTTTTGCATATCTATGTTGTCATAGATCAATGGCCCGTGCTACCGTTCCCTTGAATTTTAATGCGTTCCTAGGGAAAGCTAAGTTGAAAGATGATGGTAGCAACTACACGGACTGGGTCCGTAACTTGAGGATTATCCTCATTGCTGCACAGAAGAATTACGTCCTGGAAGCACCGCTAGGTGCAAGGCCTGCTGCAGGAGCAACTCAGAACGTTACGAACGTCTGGCAAGCTAAATCTGATGACTACTTGATAGTTCAGTGTGCCATGCTTTACGGCTTAGAATCGGGACTTCAAAGACGTTTTGAATGTCATGGAGCATATGAGATATTCCAAGAGTTGAAGTTAATATTTCAAGCAAATGCATGGTTGAGAGATATGAAGTCTCCAACAATTTCTATAGCTGCAAGATGGAGGAGAACAGTTCTGTCAGTGAACACATACTCAGAATGTCTGGGTACCATAACCACTTGACTCAGCTGAGAGTTAATCTTCCGGATGATAGTGTTATTGACAGAGTTCTTCAATCACTGCCACCAAGCTATAAAGGCTTTGTGATGAACTATAATATTCAAGGGATGGAAAAGAAAATTCCCGAGCTCTTTGCAATGCTTAAGGCTGTGGAGGTAGAAATCAAGAAGGAGCATCAAGTGTTGATGGTTAACAGGACCACTAGTTTCAAGAAAAAGGGTAAAGGAAGAAGGGGAACTTCAAGAAGAATATCAAGCAAGTTGCTACTCCCGGGAAGAAGCCCAAGTCTAGACCTAAGCCTGAAACTGAGTGCTTCTAGTGCAAAGGGACTGGTTAGTGGAAGCGGAACTACACTACAAGAAATATGTCAATTTGTGACCTTGACTATTGGTCACTGAAAGGTCATTGTTTTTCATTTGCGACCTTTTTGTGACCAAAAACAGACGGTCAAAAGCTGGCAGTCGTAAACTGAAATTAACGACCTTCTCTGTGAGAAGGTCGTAGACGTTTACGACCAAAATAGGCCTACTGTTTTGTTTTGGTCACTAGCAGCCTCCTCAGGCCACGTAGGCATCCGACGTGGCAATCTGATGTGGTACAAGAATCAGCCCGGTCCGATTAGGTGTTTTACATGGGCCGAGCCCATTAATTCGGCCTTTTATTATTTTTTTCCTTGTTAATTCTGGTCGGCTTCATGGGCCAAGCCCAACGTTGTAGCTTTTTTATTGTTGGCCCGTGGCCTTTTATTATTTGTTGCTTCTCTATTTTCAGCCATTATATATTCAAGCTAGTCCCACTAGTCAGATGGGTCCCACTTGTCATGATCATCTCTCAAATTGGTCCCACATGTCGGAAATGTACAAATTTGACAGATTATTTTCATAAGTGGACCCATTGGTCAAGTTTCCATTTCACAAGTTTTCAGATCACATACATAATCAAAAAGAACACATAAATTTCATCAAATATACCACTAAATAAATCTATTACAATCTTTACAACACATATATGCTACAGTATGCTACTCTTCACTAAGTAGAACTTGACGGCTTCACACTTCATGGCTTCACACTTGCTTCACACTTCACACTTGAGCATCTGTAAAAGAGGAACAACCACAAATTTAAATCTCAATTGCAGTATAGGCCATATGCAGAAGCAGTTCAAAGTTGAAACAACATCAATTAAACACACGCGCACAGAAACATAGGAGTCAAAATGCAGTATAGGACCAGGACAAGGAAACTCCTGTTATCAAATCAACACACAGCTTGTAGCAAAACAGCAACAGAATACATTATAATGAGAGTAAGCTTGAATCAAACAACATAGAAACATGTGGATATCTCATGTGAGCCTCATGCTGTGGTTTTATTAAACAATGATACAGCAACAGAATACAATATCTTCAATGCAAATTATGGTACTTGTAGCAAAACAGTTTGAAACAACAACTACACAATACATTATAACGAGAGTAAGTTGAATCAAACATAAAAGGGAACAGTTTCGAGTTTAAAAGTTAAAGCATTTGCAAGATATCCCAACTCGCAAGTTCAAGAGGCATAATTCAGAAACTTGCATCGGGGCACTATAATAAGAGTATCTTTCGACTTTACACATGGAATAACGACACAAAAGAATTATGGCTCAGTGTATGTACGGTGACTTGTTGGTGTAGATGGTCCAGTTGATGAAGAGCTCTGACAGCATGGCTCCGAGCAGCTCGAAAAGCGCACTTGTAACGCCCGGATAATCTTGCTACAGTAATCCCACGCTAATCATGCCATGTCATCCCGATTACTGTTACTAATCTCGGATTAATTCAAAAGCGCGACAAATTCAAATTCAAATTAATGTCAAACGGCAAAAGTTTCAAAATATTAAACTAAAATGTTCGGAGTGTGCAGTTAAATGCCAGGGTAATTATACTAAAGCAAACACATTTTTATAAAATGCATAAATGATTTAAAATGATTTAAAACAGAAGAGAAAATAAAAAAAAGGAAAACAGGAAACAAAACCAAAAAAAAGGGGAAACCCCCTCCCTCGCTGGGCCTTGGCCCAGCTAGCCATCGGGCCAGCCAGGCCGGCCCAGCTGCTGGCCAGCCCAACTGGCCCCAACCGGCCCACCCCACTCCCCTTATCCCCCTCACCGAAACCCTAGCCCGATCCCACTCCCCACTCCCCCCACGATCCCCATCTCTCTCTCGTCTCCCTCCAGCGCCGTCACAGGAGAGGGCGCTCGATCCCCGTCGCTCTCCCCATTCGCCCCGACCCCCCTTCTCTCGCTCCCTCATCAGATCTGGAGCGTGCCCGCGCCCGAGGACCGCCACCTCCGCTGCGACTCCTCTCTTCGTCCTCGCGCCTCCACTCCCGCGCCCCCTCCCCCCCGATCCAGATCGGATCGGGGCTCGCGGCGCCAACCGCCGCCTCGCGACCGAACGTCGCCGCCGCCGAAGCTCCTCACCGGACGGCCTCCCCGGACCGCCTCCCTCGCCGGCCTGCTTCCCTCTACGCCGTCGTCGCCATCACCCCCCTCGACCCCCGCTGCCCGGACCCCTACGCGCCCCGGTGAGGCCCTCGGCCTCCTTTCCTCTCACACCCGCGCGCACCCCGCGCCGCACACGCCCGGTCGCGCTCCGTCACCCCGCGCGCGCTCCGGCCCCGCGCTCACCGCTGCCGCGCCGCGCCCTGGCCGCGCGCCGCTCCGCTTGGCTGCGCCCGTCGCCCCGCACCGACGCACCTCGCCTCCCCTGCTTCCCGCAGCCTCGCCTGCGTCGTCCAGCCGTGCCCGTCGTGGACCTCTGGTCGCGAACGGCTACGTCCGGCAGCGCCTCCACGCGCGCCTTGGCTGCCCTGTGCGCGCCTTGGCCACGCACCTCGCCCTGCACCATCGCTCCTGCCGCCGCTCTTCTCCCCCCTGTTGTGTAGCCCCGCTGCTGCTGCTCCGCTACCAGTGCCGCTCGCCGCGCGTCCACGTTGTTCCGCCACCGCATCGTCGTGCGTCCCCGCACCGGCCCGGCCGCGCCCCCACCTCCAGCCTGCGCCGCCCCGCTCCGATCCGTCGCCGTGGACGACGCCCCACTGGGCGGCCACGGGTGCACGCCCGGGCGCCCACTGCCCACGAGTACCCGCGCCCGATAGGCCCCCTGGGCCACTGACACGGGGGCCCCATGGCCCCAGAACGTTTTATTAAAAAAAGGGGGGAATTAAAATAAAAATAAAAATAAAATAAATATAATTAATAAAAATAAAAATGATTTATTAAAATTAATTATTAATTAATTAATTAATTAAGAAATTAATTAAGTTAATTAATCCGGTTCAATTAATTTAATTAACTAGTTAAGTTTAATTAAACTGTAATTAGATTAACCTAAACCCTAATTAACCTAATTAGAGGATGACAGGTGGGGTCCCCCCTGGACCCACATGTCAGGTTGACTAAGTCAACTCTGTTGACTGCTGATGTCAGCATGACATCATGCTGATGTCATTAAATCATTTTCGAATTAATTAAATAATTAATTAAATTTCACAAATTAATAAAATCTTTAGAAAATCATATCTTTTAATCCGTAACTCGGATTAAAATATTTTCAACATGAAAGTTGCTCAGAACGACGAGACGAATTTGAATACGCAGCCCGTTTATCCGCCACGCATCTCTATCATAGCGAACGCGCAACTTTCCCCCTCTGTTTCATCTGTCCGAAAACGCGAAACACCGGGGATACTTTCCCGGATGTTTCCCCCCTTCACCGGTATCACCTCATACCGCGATAGGGCACCCCTAGCACCGCTACTTGTCATGTCATGCATCACTGTGCATATGCTTGCTTAAATATTTATTGTTTCTCCCCCCTCTTCTCTCGCTAGACACCGGGACCGACGCCGCTGCTACCCAGTACGACTACGGAGTTGACGACCCTTCTCTCTTGCCAGAGCAACCAGGCAAGCCCCCCCTTTGATCACCAGATATCGCCTACTCTTCTCTATACTCTTTGCATTAGAGTAGTGTAGCATGTTACTGCTTCCCGTTAATCCTATACTGATGCATAGCCTGTCCTTGCTACTACTGTTGTTACCTTTACCTGCAATCCTAATGCTTAGTATAGGATGCTAGTTTATCATCAGTGGCCCTACATCCTTGTCCGTCTGCCATGCTATACTATCGGGCCGTGATCACTCGGGAGTTGATCACGGGTATATACTATATACTTTATACATGATACATGTGGTGACTAAAGACGGGTCGGCTTGAGGAGCACCCGCGAGTGGATCTTTGAGGCGGAGCGACAGGGCAGGTTCCGACCACCTAGGAGAGAGGTGGGCCTGGCCCTGGTCGACGTTCGCGGATACCTAACACGCTTAACGAGATCTGGGTATTTGATCTGAGTTTGGCCATTTGGTCTATACGCACTAACCATCTACGCGGGAGTAGTTATGGGTATCCCGGCGTCGTGGTATCAGCCGAAGCCTTCTTGACGCCAGCGACTGAGTGGCGCGCGCCGGATTGGAACGTAAGCCTGCTCTTGTATGAAGGGGGCTAGTTCTGCTTCCGGCCGCGTACGCAACGTGCAGGTGTGCTAAGGGCGATGGGCCCAGACCCCTGTGCGCTTAGGTTTAGACCGGCGTGCTGACCTCTCTGTTGGTCTAGGTGCGGCTGCGACGTGTTGATCTTCCGAGGCCGGGCATAACCCAGGAAAGTGTGTCCGGCCAAATGGGATCAAGCGTGTTGGGGTATGTGGTGCGCCCCTGCAGGGAAGTTAATCTATTCGAATAGCCATGATCTTTGGTAACAGGACGACTTGGAGTTGTACCTTGACCTTATGACAACTAGAACCGGATACTTAATAAAACACACCCTTCCAAGTGCCAGATACAACCGGTGATCGCTCTCTCACAGGGCGACGAGGGGAGGATCATCGGTTAGGATTATGTTATGCGATGCTACTTGGAGGACTTCAGTCTACTCTCTCCTACATGCTGCAAGACGGAGGCTGCCAGAAGCGTAGTCTTCGAAAGGACTAGCTATCCCCCCTTATTCCGGCTTTCTGCAGTTCAGTCCACATATGATACCCTTATTCCATTTGATACCCATGCATACATATGTTGTATAGCTCCTTGCTTGCGAGTACTTTGGATGAGTACTCACGGTTGCTTTCTCCTTCTTTCCCTCTATCCCTTCTACCTGGTTGTCGCAACCAGATGTTGGAGCCCAGGAGCAAGACGCCACCGTCGACGACGACCCCTACTACACCGGAGGTGCCTACTACTACGTGATGCCCGCTGACGACGACCAGGAGTAGTTAGGAGGATCCCAGGCAGGAGGCCTGCGCCTCTTTCGATCTGTATCCCAGTTTGTGCTAGCCTTCTTAAGGCAAACTTGTTTAACTTATGTCTGTACTCAGATATTGTTGCTTCCGCTGACTCGTCTATGATCGAGCTCTTGTATTCGAGCCCTCCAGGCCCCTGGCTTGTAATATGATGCTTGTATGACTTATTTTATTTGTAGAGTTGTGTTGTGATATCTTCCCGTGAGTCCCTGATCTTGATCGTACACGTTTGCGTGTATGATTAGTGTACGATTGAATCGGGGGCGTCACAGCACTGGAGGCGCAACTCCACCGAGAACAGCACTTGACTGAAATAGTAAGAAATCGTCAGCCTCTACCCTCTAGTCTGGTACCACATCCCCACAAAATCATGAAGGCCAAAGTCACAAGCACGAAAGCAGGTTACAGCCAGGATCTATGATGATTTTCTACTATGCACTAGTATTGCTGGATAACTCGTCGAGCAAGACAAAATACAGACACGGGATCTGATGATGATACAGCACGGGCGACCACAATGATGAAAGGAGCAACCATTCCTTAGCAGGAAGCATAACTGGAAAAGATATTGAGGATTTTCCAGTAGCAAACATTCACAGATTGCTGCTAGTGCATACTAGTACGATTCACACCAGAGCAACCATCCAATTCGATGAGCACATAAAAGTAATTTAAGTGGGTAAAGATCCCCCCTCCCCCACCCCAAATCTACAGGAACAGAATAGCTACACTGCGTCAACGGACACAACCGAGCTCACATGCAGTAAGACCAAAGCAGAGGCATACATGCATACCAACAAGAGAATTGCTCCTGCTAGCTGCTGTTGCTGCCACAAAACGCATGACACATTAGTTACAGTACAAGCTATGGATCTGGATCCTGGACTGAGATCCAACACGATGTACGTACAGTGAAGTGCAGATATGCAACTAGCAGGAAATCTAAAATACTTGAGATATAGGTATGCAGCAAGAACAACAGGCAATGCAATGATAGTATGAGAGCACTGTAGCTCTTGAAGTAAAAAGAACATAATGCAGCGATGTGCAAGTCACTGAACTTCATAGCAATAACCTAACCTGCCACAGCTCAGCGCTTATGTACTTCAAGCTGTCAAAAGCATAGATGCAATATTAATCCTTGTACTCTGCAACAATAGGGGATAAAACTGCATAAGCTTTGAATTTTCACCGAATAAGTTCGAAAGAAAGTATAGCAGTGCGTAAGCTCAGGTTACCTGGGTTGTCGACCAGAGGTGCCTTCCACTTTGCCCTTGTTGTTCAGGTTCTTGATATTCTGAATACACAGAAATCTCAGCTCAGAACTTGTAATACACATTGCTGCTTGACCAAAAGGTAAATTAGCTTTGCATACATGCTTAAAAAGTGACAATGCCACATATGTCTCATTTTAACATCATAACAAGCTTGAACTAATTTCTACAGAGCATTTGCTAGTAGAACAACTATGCACATAAAGTACGATCACAATGGATGATATGCAGATGTATGCAGGGATGTAAATATTACTTGCAGGGATATGGAGGTGTATATTTGATCAACAGGTAAATTAGCTACAGCATGCAAGCTTAAAAAATGTCAATGCCACATATGTCTCATTTTCGCATCACAGCAGCCTGAACTACTTCCTACAGAGAATTCGCTAGTAGAACAAGTATGCACATAAAGTACAGCCGGAATGGATGAAAGCATCTGAACAGTAAAAAACACTAGACATGGAATCCAGTAACAGCAAATGGATATATACTACTAGACTATACGATAACCAAGAAGAGCAGTATAGATTCATGCACCACAAACAAGCTGTCAAAAAAGAAAAAGAAAAACACTCACGCACTGCAAACACATCAATACTATTCAGACATACACCAGGCAATAATTCTAAAAGTAGCAGCACATCAGTACATAAATTCCCAGAATCACTACCGATACTGCAAGGCTCATGAGCAGTAGTAATTAACACCGACGGTTAACCAGACGAAACCTAGGAGAAGAGGGTGTGCCCATGGCGGCTTTGAGTGCCTTACCTAAGTCGGGGAGAAGCAGCACCATGGCCAAGAGGAAGGAGGCGATGGACATCCTCGGCCTGTCTGAGTTCACCACGGCGCGGTGCCACACGCTCTTATATCTCCCGTTGCTCAGCGTGTGAAACACAGTGGAAATCAGTTTCAGTTAGCACCACTTCAATCTAAGTCATTGAGTTCAGAAAAGAGTATAGACCACATGCTGTATGATGGCAACGGAAATCGGTTTCAGTTAGCCCACTTCGGTCAGAGTCCCCTAGTTCAAAAAAGAGTATAGACCATTTTGCAGTGTACCGTGTGATGCTTGGAGTATATTATATGATTGCACATCGAATTGGATCTAGGCTGTTCATATAATTTTTTTCGCACTTCTTCTGCGGGCGGTCTAGGGTTTGTCTTGATTATGTATGTGGATGTAGTTCAGTCCAGCAGATCCAGCAATATTTTACTGAACTTGCACACAATTAGCAATGTGTTCTACACCTAGCTAGGAAGACAGTGTAAGATGTATTGGCCTAAGAAATTGACCATGTGCTGCTCCTGCTCGCCGAGGACCTTCTTGATGTAGTCTAGTTAGGTGTGCCTGGCGCGCTCGAGCAGAGAGAGTGGAAGACGGCTTTGAGTGCCTTACCTAAGTCGGGGAGAAGCAGCAGAGCCGAGGGATGGGTGTATCTCGAGCCTGGCCGAATCGAGCAGGGATTGTCCGCGCTGAACGCTGGCCTCATCACCACCGTGTTGCCGGCCTCCTGCCCGCGTGAGGAAGAAAATGGCGCGCGTTAGGGAAGGGAAGGGAAAGGAGGAAGAGTAGATCGAAGAGGGGGTGGGGGTGACCTTGATGGCGAGCGGCGTCCCGGGCAGATCGAGTTCATGGCCGGCGTCTGGCCTCTCCTTCCTGATTAGAGGAGGGGAGGGAGACGGGTCATGGCGTCTGGGGCATGCGTCCGCGCCATGATCCGAACGGGGTCCTGATGGGATCTACACGAGGCCGCCGCCGCCCCTCCCCCGCCGCGGGGCCGGGTGCGGGTCACCTCCCATGAAAGGAGACAGGGACGGAGCCGGCGCGGACATGGATGGGACTCGGACGCGTGGCGGAGGTGGTTGCAGAGGCGGGCGCGGAGACGGGGTGGGTTGCCGGGATTCCTGGCGTGGTGGAGGCGCCGTGAGGAGGGGAGGAGCAGAGGGCGAGGGAAGGAGGGCACCACCGCCGGCGACGCGAAGCGAGAGAGAGAGAGAGAGAGAGAGAGAGAGAGAGGGAGGGAGGCGGCGTCGATTTGGATCGGGGGGAGAGAGAGAGGGAGGCGGCAGGCGGGAGGAAGGGAGGAGAGGTGAGTGAGGTAGGGTTTGGTGTGCTGGGTTTCTTCATATGGATAGACGGTTGGATTGCTAGTAATGGATGGATGGATGTCTGCCATGTCATCGATCCATGTGACAGATGGTTCCACCAATCAGAATCTAGCATATGTAATTGTTCTTTTTCTCTTTTGTTTCTTTTATATTTTTTACCCTCTTATTTTGGGTACACACTCAACATATTAGCCTCATGTTGTATGTTTAAATGACCCAATATTGTGCACATATGTGTATCTTAGGATTTCAAACAATGATGATTTTGTGGTCTTCATTTGCATTGCACACAAAAATCAATTATTCATTTTTCGAGTGCCCAAAATGAGTTTTTTTGTGAAGGACCTACCATATATTTGTTGCAAAATTGGACCAAATCATTTTACTAAAATATTAGGCCACATTTTATGCACAATTGACCAAATGGTTGGGTGTCAAAAGTTTTCATCCACCTCTCACGAAAAAGACAAAATTCTGATGATTTCAGTTGGAAGCGGATCAAAATTGAGCTGCAGCTGCCTCATAGTTTGCTCTGTATTTTTTCCAAAAAATCATTTTTAAGTACAAAAGTATCTATTTCATCAGAGAAACAACAAAAAAATTCCAAGATTCAACCACTATCTAGGAACGGTTATTCCCGCCGTTTTGACCGCATTTTGAAACGGGCATAAAAATTTCAAAAAAATCAAAAAATTGGAAAACCTTCGCATAGCTACATTATATGTGGCCAAGTTAATAGCAAAAATTATAAACTTGTAATACGACAATTATTTTAAACAAGTATTCTCAGAAACGAGCTATCAAGTGTGAAGATTCATGGCTTTCAAGCCAAATGATCAATCTTATGGCCACATTCATGGCATAGTTTGTTCAAACGATCTCATGTTGTGCACAAGAGTGCATCTTGGAATGGCAGACAATGTTGCCTAAGGAAGTTTTCATTTTCTTTGGACGAAAAATCCATTTTCCATTTTTCTAGTGCCCAAAATGAGTTTTTTGTGAAGGACCTATAATATATTTGTTGCAAAATTGGACCAAATCATTTTACTAAAATACTAGGCCACACTTAATGCACAATTGACAAAATGGTTGGGTCTAAAAGTTTTGATCCACCTCTCGTGAAAAAGACAAATTTCCGCTGATTCAGTTGGAAGCGGGTCAAATTTGAACTGCAGCTGCCTCATAGTTTGCTCTTTATTTTTTCCAAAAATCATTTCTAGGTACATAAGTATCTATTTAATCAGACAAACACCAAAAAAATTACAAGATTTAACAACTAGCTAGGAACTGTCATTCCCGCCGTTTTGACCGCATTTTGAAACGGGCATAAAAAATTCAAAAAAATCAAAAAATTGGGAAACCTTAGCATTGTGTCATTATATGTGGCCAAGTTCCTAGGAAAAATAACAAACTTGTAATACGACAATTTTTTAAAAAAAGTGTTGTCAAAAACGAGCTATCACGTGTGGAGATCGATGGCTTTCAAGCCAAATGATCAATCTTATGGCCACATCCATGGCATAGTTTGTTCAAATGATCTCATATTATGCACAAGGGTGCATATTGGAATGGAAAACAATGTTGCCTAAGGAAGTTTTCATTTTCTTTGGACGAAAAAACCATTTTCCATTTTTCGAGTGCCCAAAAGGAGGTTTTTTTGTGAAGGACCTCCCAAATAATTGTTGCAAAATTGGACCAAATCAATTTTCTAAAATACTAAGACATATTTAATTCATAATTAACAAAATGGTTGTGTGTAAAAAGTTTTGATCCACCTCTCGTGAAAAAGACAAATTTCCGTCGATTCAGCTGGAAGCGGATCAAATTTGAACTGCAGCTGCCTCATAGTTTGCTCTTTATTTTTTACAAAAATCATTTCTAGGTACATAAGTATCTATTTAATCAGAGAAACACCAAAAAAATTCCAAGATTCAACCACTAGCTAGGAACGGTCATTCCCGCCGTTTTGACCGCATTTTGAAACGGGCATAAAAAATTCAAAAAAAATCAAAAAATTGGAAAACCTTCGCATTGTGTCATTATATATGACCAAGTTACCAGGAAAAATAATAAACTTGTAATACGGCAATTCTTTTTAAAAAAGTGTTCTCAAAAATGAGCTATCATGCGTGAAGATTCATTGCTTTCAAGCCAGATGATCAATCCTATGGCCACATTCATGGCATAGTTTGTTCAAATGATCCCGTATTGTGCACAAGGGTGCATCTTGGAATGGAAAACAATATTTCCTAAGGAAGTTTTCATTTTCTTTGGATGAAAAAACCATTTTCCATTTTTCGAGTGCCCAAAAGGAGGTTTTTTTCTGAAGGACCTCCCAAATAATTGTTGCAAAATTGGACCAAATCAATTTTCGAAAATACTAGGACATATTTAATGCACAATTGAAAAAATGGTTGGGTGTAAAAAGTTTTGATCCACCTCTCATGAAAAAGACAAATTTCCACTGATTCAGTTGGAAGCGAGTCAAATTTGAACTGCAGCTGCCTCATAGTTTGCTATTTATTTTTTCCAAAAATCATTTCTAGGTACATAAGTACCTATTTAATCATAAATACATGGTTTGGTGGCGATACGTCGAGGTTTCGGCGGTGGCCAAGGGACCCAACTCTAGAGCGCGTAAACTCGCATGCCTGCCGCGTGGTCACCGCGTGACCGTGGCGTTGCCATGTGTTATGGGCAGCCTAGGAATGTCTAGTGGGTTGGGCACTCCTCAGGTAGGTGCTAGGAAGAAAATTACAACATAATATTCTCACGAGGATACCGATCGATGCTCAAACATGAATTAGCAGCCAAGTGTTTGATTAGTGGTACGGGAAATGTACATGGCTAATGGGCGTGAGTTTTGGCTGAGGATGATTAGTTACTGAGAAGACCGTCTTCACAAATTGTCAGCTCAAAAAGAGGAGCCTAGGTGTTACATGCTTTGCAAACTACCACACTGGACATAAATACGAATATTGAAGCTCGGCTCAAAATAATGAATGGATTGAGATGGAATTTGGTGGAGGATGGTTATTTGGGCATAGGAAAGCACGGTAGAAAATGGATACTATTTGGACATGCCAAAGTGGTACTTCCTTCACAAACTGTTGTTCTGAACAGAATAGGAAAATGAATATTTTTGAATTATTTTTGAACTAGGCAAGGAAGGTTTTTACATATTTGACGAAGATATGACCCAAAGAATTTATGAAATTTTTTTGGGAATTCTGGGAATGACAGAAATATAGGTTGCTTCACAACCTAGGGCAAAAACTGCCACATGGACATGACACATAGGCAAAACTGATGAGGTGGCGCCTAGTCATAGCAACCCACCACAATTTACAAGGCTATGACCATCTATATTGGTCGTTAACAACTAGAAATAAGGCAACGGACTAGCGCTATTTGCTTTATGACCATTTCATGTAAGGGAATTACGACCTTTCTGACCAAAATGGTCGCAATGGTTTAGGGTTTGGAGCCCCCCGAACAGCTTTTGACCAATTGGTCTGAAATGGTCATAAATCTATGACCATTTCTTCCAGGGTCACTGACAGAAGGTCACTAGTTGACATATTTCTTGTAGTGCTACCCCAAGTATTTGACGGATAAGAAGGATGGCAAAGTGAAAGGTATATTTGATATACATGTTATTGATATGTACCTTACTAATGCTCGTAGTAGCGCCTGGGTATTTGATACTGGTTCTGTTGCTCACATTTGCAACTCGAAACAGGGGCTACAGATTAAACGAAGATTGTCTAAGGACGAGGTGACGATACACGTCGGAAATGGTTCCACGGTCGATGTGATCGCCGTCGGCACACTACCTCTACATATACCTTAGGAATTAGTTTTAGACCTAAATAATTGTTATTTGGTGCCAGCGTTGAGCATGAACATTATATTTGGATCTTGTTTGATGCGAGACGGTTATTCATTTAAATCAGAGAATAATGGTTGTTCTATTTACATGAGTAATATCTTTTATTATCATGCACCCTTAATGAGTGGTCTATTTTTGTTGAATCTCGATCGTAGTGATACACATATTCATAATATTGAAGCTAAAAGATGCAAAGCTAATAATGATAGTGTAACTTATTTGTGGCACTGTCGTTTAGGTCATATTGGTGTAAAGCGCATGAAGAAACTCCATACTAATGGGCTTTTGGAATCACTTGATGCTTGCGAACCATGCCTCATGGGCAAGATGACTAAGACTCCATTCTCCGGAACAATGGAGCGAGCCACTGACTTATTGGAAATAATACATATAGATGTATGCAGTCCAATGAGTGTTGAGGCTCGCGGCGGATATCGTTATTTTCTAACGTTCACAGATGATTTGAGCAGACATGGGTATATCTATTTAATGAAACATACGTCCAAAACATTTGAAAACTTCAAAAAAATTCAGAGTGAAGTGGAAAATCATCGTAACAAGAAAATAAAGTTTCTATGATCTGATCGCAGAGGCGAATATTTGAGTTATGAGTTTGTTCTTCATTTGAAACAATGTGGAATAGTTTCGCAAGTCACGCCACCTGGAACACGACAGCATAATGGTGTGTCCGAACGTTGTAACCGTACTTTATTAGACATGGTGTGATCTATGATATCTCTTACCGATTTACCACTATCGTTCTGGGGTTATACTTTAGAGACAGCTGTATTAAATAGAGCACCATCTAAAGCAGTTGAGATGACACCATATGAACTATGGTTTGGCAAGAAACCCAAGCTGTCGTTTCTTAAAGTTTGGGGTTGCGATGCTTATGTGAAAAAGTTTCAGCCTGAGAAGCTCGAACCCAAATCGGAGAAATGCGTCTTCATAGGATACCCAAAGGAAATTGTAGGGTACACCATCTATCATAGATCCAAACGCAAGATACGTTGCTAAGAATGGATCCTTTCTAGAGGATTTTCTCTCAAAAGAAGTGAGTGGGCAGAAAGTAGAACTAGATGAGGTAGTTGTACCTTCTCTCGAATTGGAAAATGGTTCATCACAAAATCAGTTCCAGTGATTCCTACACCAATTAGTGAGGAAGCTAATGATGATGATCATGAAACTTAAGATCAAGTTACTACCGAACCTCATAGGTCAACCAGAGTACAGTCCGCACCAGCGTGGTACGGTAATCCTGTTCTGGAAGTCATGTTATAAACTATGACGAACCTACGAACTATGAGGAAGCGATGATGAGCCTAGATTCTGCGAAATGGCTTGAGGACATGAAATCTGAGATGGGATCCATGTATGAGAACAAAGTATGGACTTTGGTTGACTTGCCCAATGATTGACAAGCCATAGATAATAAATGGATATTCAAGAAGAACACTTACGCTGGCGGTAATGTTACTGTCTACAAAGCTCAAATTGTTACGAAAGGTTTTCGACAAGTTCAAGGAGTTGACTGCGATGAGACCTTCTCACCCATAGCGATGCTTAAGTCCGTCCGAATCATGTTAGCAATTGCCGCATTTTATGATTATGAAATTTGGCAAATGGATGTCAAAACTGCATTCCTTAATGGATTCCTTAAAGAAGAGTTGTATATGATGCAACCAGAAGGTTTTGTCGATCCTAAAGGTGCTAACAAAGTATGCAAGCTCCAGCGATCCATTTATGGACTGGTGCAAGCCTGTCGGAGTTGGAATATACGCTTTGATAGTGTGATCAAAGCATATGGTTTTATACAGACGTTTGGAGAAGCATGTATTTACAAGAAAGTGAGTGGGAGCTCTGTAGAATTTCTAATATTATATGTGGATGACATATTATTGATTGGAAATAATACAGAATTTCTGGATAGCATAAAAGGATACTTGAATAAGAATTTTTCAATGAAAGACCTCGGTGAAGATGCTTGTATATTAGGCATAAAGATCTATAGAGATAGATCAAGACGCTTAATTGGACTTTCACAAAGCACATACCTTGATAAAGTTTTGAAGAAGTTCAAAATGGACCAGTCAAAGAAAGGGTTCTTGCCTGTGTTACAAGGTGTGAAGTTGACTCAGACTCAATGACCGACCAGTACAGAAGATAGAGAGAAAATGAAAGTCATTCCCTATGCCTTAGCCATATGTTCTATCATGTATGCAATGCTGTGTACCAGACCTGATGTGTGCCTTGCTATAAGTTTAGCAGGGAGGTACCAAAGTAATCCAGGAGTAGATCACTGTCAATGGTCAAGAACATCCTGAAATACCTGAAATGGACTAAGGATATGTTTCTCGTTTATGGAGGTGACAAAGAGCTTGTCGTAAATGGTTACATCGATGCAAGATTTGACACTGATCTGGATGACTCTAAGTCGCAAAACGGATACATATTTATATTGAATGGTGGAGTTCCAAGCAGAGCGTCGTGGCGGGATCTACGTGTGAAGCGGAGTACATAGTTGCTTCGGAAGCAGCAAATGAAGGAGTTCATATCTGATCTAGGTGTAATACCTAGTGCATCGGGTCCAATGGAAATCTTTTGCGACAATACTAGAGCAATTGCTTTAGCGAAAGAAATCCAGATTTCACAAGAGGACCAAACACATCAAGAGACGCTTCAACTCCATCCACGATCAAGTCAAGGAGGGAGACATAGATATTTGCAAAATACATACGGATCTGAATATTGCAGACCCGTTGACTAAGCCTCTCCCATGAGCAAAACATGATCAGCACCAAGACTCCATGGGTGTTAGAATCACTACTATAATCTAGATTATTGACTCTAGTGCAAGTGGGAGACTGAAGGAAATATGCCCAAGAGGAAATAATAAAGTTGTTATTTATATTTCCTTCTATCATGATAAATGTTTATTATTCATGCTAGAATTGTATTAACCGGAAACTTGATACATGTGTGAATACATAGATAAAGCACACACATAGATAAAGCAAAGTGTCCCTAGTATGCCTCTACTTGGCTAGCTCGTTAATCAAAGATGGTTAAGTTTCCTGACCATAGACATGTGTGGTAATTTGATGAACGGGTCACATCATTAGGAGAATGATGTGACGGACAATGCCCATCCGTTAGCTTAGAATAATGATCATTTAGTTTTATAGCTACTGCTTTCTTCATGACTTATACATATTCCTCTAACTATGTGATTATGCAACTCCAGAATACCGGAGGAACACCTTGTGTGATATCAAACGTCACAACATAACTGGGTGATTATAAAGATGCTCTACAGGTGTCTCCGAAGGTGTTTGTTGGGTTGGCATAGGTCAAGATTAGGATTTGTCACTCCGAGTATCGGAGAGGTATCTCTGGGCCCTCTTGGTAATGCACATCACTAGAAGCCTTGCAAGCAATGTGACTAATGAGTTAGTTATGTGATGATGCATTACGGAACGAGTAAAGAGAATTGCCGGTAACGAGATCGAACTAGGTATGAGGATACCGATGATCGAATCTCAGGCAAGTAACATACCAGTGACAAAGGGAATAACATATGTTGTTATTGCGTTTTGACTGATAAAGATCTTCGTAGAATATGTAGGAACCAATATGAGCATCCAGGTTCCGCTATTAGTTATTGATCAGAGATGTGTCTCAGTCATGTCTACATAGTTCTCGAATCCGTAGGGTCCGCACGCTTAATGTTCAATGACGATTTGTATTATGCTTATGTGTTTTGGTGACCGGAGATTGTTTGGAGTCCTAGATGAGATCACGGATATGATGAGGAGTCTCGAAATAGTCGAGAGGTAAAGATTGATATATGGGACAAAGGTATTCGGACACCGGAATAGTTTCGGGACATTTTGGATATTTATCGGGGTACTGAGGGGTCACCGGAACCTCCCGGGGAAGTAATGGGCCTTGATGGGCCATAGGGGAGAAAGAGAGGGGAGCCCGCAGGGTGGCGCCCCCCCCAACGGAGTCCGAATTGGACAAGGGGGAGGGGGCGCGGCCCCTTTCCTCTTTCCCCTTGGTGGCCGGCCTCCTCCTCCCCTCCTTTATATACGGGGGCAGGGGGTACCCCAAAGCACAACAGTTATTCTCTTACCTGTGTGCGGTGCCCCCTCCACAGTTTACTCCTCCGGTCATAGCGCCGTAGTGCTTAGGCGAAGCCTTGCGCAGATCACATCACCGTCACCATGCCATCGTGCTGACGAAACTCTCCCTTGACCCTTTGCTGGATCAAGAGTTCGAGGGACATCATCGAGTTGAACGTGTGCTGAACTCAGAGATGACGTACGTTCGGTACTAGATCGGTTGGATCGTGAAGACGTTCGACTACATCAACCGCGTTAACCTAACGCTTCCGCTTTCGGTCTACGAGGGTACGTGGACACACTCTCTCCCTCTCGTTGCTATCCATCTCCTAGATAGATCTTACGTGATCGTAATTTTTTTTTTGAAATTGCATGCTACGTTCCCCAACACCCATTGCGCTACCCAAACAGATACAATCCGGGTAAAAAAGTCGTCTGTTTGGGGTCGTGTGCTAGAGTTGGCCTAATGATTTGGGAGGGAGGGAGGGAGAGAGAGAGAGGGGGGGTCTAGGAGGAGGAGGAGATGTAGGATATAATAAATTTGTACACCGACGTGTGGGGCTCATATGTATGTTGGGAATAGGACATCAAGGAACCGCAAGAGAAGCTCCCATAATAATCTGAAAAATGATATTGTGCCGGCTAAATACCGCCTTTTTTTTAAGATCACACAAGAGAGTTGCGTGCCTTTTGTATTAAGGTAGAAGTGAAAAGCAGTTACAGTGTGGCCATTGTTGTTACAACCATGGACACATTGTTTGTCAAGCTATATGAAGACAGAGGCCAGTAGAGGGGTGGGGAAAGAACACACTACTGATCCTTACGCGATCCCACATGACTATTATGTGCGAGCTTCCAGAAAGCGAATTCAGCGCGGATCTTGACTAGCACCGGGGAAGGTAGACATGTTATCTTTTCGAAAACTCTATTGTTTCTCTCCAACCAAATGTGCCGCATAGTCAGAATGACAAGGGAGTTGAGTTCCTTCCTGGTAGCTGACAGCGTCACCATCGATAGACTAGACCACCAAGTGATGAGTGAGGAATCACCAGAGGGAGTGAACGGTGCAGGCGTAGTGGCAGCAGCGTGTTGTACCAGACCTCCCGCACAAAGGGGCACTTGAGAAGGTGTTTTGCTGTTTCCTGCTGGTGGCAGCACATGAAGCAGTTGTGCGGGTGATCCAAGTGTCGCGCCGCTAGCCGATCTGACATCCACAAATGATTCTGCAATTCAACCAAGCAAAGATTATGAGTTCCAGCGGTACCCAAGATGTCTAAAGCTCGTGCACATAGGGGAAGAATTCTCTACGAAGGAAAAAGGAACCATAGGTGGATCTGTCCTAATAGACGATGTTTGAGGTAGGCACCAGGACAACACGTCGTCGCAATTCCGTAGAGTGGTGTTTTGGATCTGCAGCCAGAGCTCAAGGAACTCCACAAGGGAAGGTACGGAAGGCATTCTTTTGATGTCGTCCACCCATGAGTTATTCGGCAGGGAATCCGCCACCGTGCGCCTCTAGTTGGCAGGCTCGGTGTAGGAGGTCATGTTTGGGGCCAGTTGCTCGATGCTACGACCATCCAACCACTTGTCAGTCTAGACGAAAAGCTTAGGGTCGTTGCCAAGCAAGCACTTAAGCGTGGTGCCGAAGATGCCCTCGGCCTCCTTGGTGACCACCAGAGGCAAGCCAACACGTGGTTTGTCCTCGCACACTCTCTAGATCCAACACCACTGCACATCTAGGTATTGGTTGAGAAGGAACCCGTTGTGGACACCTAGGCCGCCATATTCCTTGGGAGAGTATGCCATCTTCCAATCAACCAAGCAGCTGCCACCCAATGCGTGTTCATGACAAGTGACAAGTAACAAAAGTAAGAAGGTGCAGCAAGGTGTCCCAATCCTTACTATTGCTAAGGACAAGCCAGAATTACTTCTTATAGTGATTAGAACATTCTCAAGGACACAAGAAAATTTCATCTAGTTACTTTCACCACGATTCATTCATCCATGTTCATTGCTTTGATAAGTTGTCATGTGGGTGGATCAAAGCTAAGGTGATATTCTTACTTGAACAAACAACCTACTTATGATTACCCCCTCTCATAAGAACCCACAACTACAAGAGAAGAATTTCGATAAATCTAACCATCTGATGAAATATATGGATCCAAAACAGCCCCTTACAGAACAACTAATAAACTGGGGATTAGATTTTGTACTCCTGCAACCCATCATGTACAAACTAATTCCACGATGGCTTATGATACTTGTTAGCTGCGTTGGGATTTCCTCGAAGAGCAGAGGATGATGCGGTACAGTAGAGATAACTGTTTCCCCCAGTTAAGAACCAAGGTTATCAATCCAGTAGGAGAACCACGCGAAACCTCGTGAATAGCACCTACACACAAAATAACAAATACTTGCAACCAACACAAACAAGGGGTTGTCAATCCCTTGGCGGTTAATTGCAAGGATCAAATTTCATAGTGATAAATAGGTAATCAAAAACACAAAATAAAATAAACATAAATAAATTGCAGCAAAATATTTTTGTATTTAATATATGATAAATATAGACCTGGGGCCATAGCTTTCACTAGAGGCTTGTCTCTTGAACATAGCATACGGTGGGTCAACAAATTACTATTGGGCAATTGATAGAAAAGCACATAGTTATGACGATATTCAAGGCAATGATCATATATACAAGCATAACGTCTGAGACAAGTAGACCGACTCCTGCCTGCATCTACTACTATTACTCCACGCATCGACCGCTATCCAACATGCATCTAGGGTATTAAGTTCATAAAGAACGGAGTAACGCCTTAACCAAGATGACATGATGTAGACAAAGTAAACTCAATCAATATGAATAAACTCCATCATTTTATCCTTAATGACAGCAATGCACATACGTGTCTTGTCCCTTTCTGTCACAGGGATATAGAGCACCACAGGATTGAACCCATTACAAAGCACCTCTCCAATTGCAAGATAAATCAATCTAGTTGCCCAAACCAAATCAATAGATCAGGGAGAAATACGAAACTATAATAATCATGCATAAAAGAGTTCAGAGAAGACACAAATAATATTCATGAATAATCTGATCATAAACCCACAATTCATCGGATCCCAACAAACACACCGCAAAAAAAAGATTACATCGAATAGAACTCCAAGACGTCGAGGAGAACATTGTATGGAAGATCAAAGAGAGAGAAGAAGCCATATAGCTACTAGCTATGGACCCGTAGGTCTGTGGTAAACTACTCACACATCATCAGAAGGCGGCAAGGTTGATGTAGAAGCCCTCCGTGATTGATTCCCCCTCCAGCAGAGTACCAGAGAAGGCCTCCGGATGGGATCTCGCAAGAACAGAAACTTGCGGCGGAGGAAAAAGTATTTTCGGGTGGCTCCCTGATGTATTGGGAATACATGGGAATTTATAGCACTAGAATTAGGTCAGGAGGTGCCACGAGGGGCCCACAGGCCTATAGGGTACGCTTGGTAGCTTGTCACTGCCTTATGGCACTTTAGGTCTTGTCTTGAAGCTTCTAGGGTCCCTTCTTGTCCAGAAAAAATTGCCAAAACATTTCGTAGCATTTGGACTCCGTTTGGTATGTGTCACCTTCCCCTAGGCCCAAGCATGATGAAGTGTTATGTAGTCGACGTTCACATGACACTACTAGAGGATGAACAACACAACACATCATCAAAACATTGAACAGCAACCAAATTCACATGATTACTTATAACAAGACTTCTCCCATGTCCTCAATAACAAATGAAACTATTCACAAATCATATTCATGTTCTTGATCAGAGGACATAAATATATGATGAACAATCTGAACATATAGCCTTCCACCAAGTAAACCAACTAATATCAACTACAGGATGTAATCCACACAACTAGCACCCCCATGTACCAATCTGAGGTTTTATACAAAGATTGAAATCAAGGGAAGAACTAGGGTTTGGAGATGAGATGGTGCTACTAAAGATGTTGCAACAAAGTAGAGAGGCCGTGCTTTCGGTGTTTAGTTTGAGGGACTGTTCGTGTATGGTTTGCAGAATCGTTCATCGACGGTTTGAGGGACTCCAAGTACGATATTCACCGACACGTTCTTCTTCCACTGGAACTCGGTGACGATAACGATCATGACCCAACTGATGACCCACAAGTATAGGGGATCTATCATAGTCCTTTCGATAAGTAAGAGTGTCGAACCCAACGAGGAGCAGAAGGAAATGATAAGCGGTTTCCAGCAAGGTATTCTCTGCAAGTATTGAAATAAGTGGTAACAGATAGTTTTGTGATAAGATAATTTGTAACGAGCAATAACTAACAAAAGTAAATAAGGTGCAGCAAGGTGGACCAATCCTTTTTGTAGCAAAGGACATGCCTGGACGAACTCTTATAAGATGTAAAGCGCTCCCGAGGACACATGGGAATATCGTCAAGCTAGTTTTCATCACGTTCATATGATTCGCGTTCGGTACTTTGATAATTTGGTATGTGGGTGGACCGGTGCTTGGGTGCTGTCCTTACTTGGACATGTTGGGGAACGTAGTAATTTCAAAAAATTCCTATGCACACGCAAGATCATGGTGATGCATAGCAACGAGAGGGGAGAGTGTTGTCTACGTACCCTCATAGACCGGAAACGGAAGCGTTGACACAACGTAGAGGAAGTAGTCATACATCTTCCCGATCCGACCGATCCAAGTACCGAACGTACGGCACCTCCGAGTTCTGCACACGTTCAACTCGGTGTCGTCCCTCGAGCTCCGATCCAGCAAAGTGTTGAGGGAGAGTTTCGTCAGCACGACGGCGTGATGACGGTGATGATGTTCTACCGACGCAGGGCTTCGCCTAAGCACCGCTACGATATGACCGAGGTGGAATATGGTGGAAGGGGGCACCGCACACGGCTAAGGAACGATCACGAAGATCAACTTGTGTGTCATGGGGTGCCCCCTTGCCCCCGTATATAAAGGAGGGAGAGGGGGAGGTGCGGCCGGCCCAAGGGGTGCGCCTGGAGGAGTCCTACTCCCACCGGGCGTAGGACTCCCCCCTCTTGCCTTGTTGGAAAAGGAAGGGGGAAGGGAGAAAGAGGAAAGGGGGGCGCCGCCCCCCCCCCTTCCTTGTCCTATTCGGACTAGGGGGAGGGGGGCACGGCCTGCCCTGGCCGGCCCTCCTCTTCTCCCTTAGGGCCCATGTAGGCCCAATAACCCCCGGGGAGTTCCGGTAACCCCCCGGTACTTCGGTAAAATCCCGATTTTACCCAGAACGTTTCCGATATCCAAATATAGGCTTCCAATATATCAATCTTTATGTCTTGGCAATTTCGAGATTCCTCATCATGTCCGTGATCACATCCAGGACACCAAACAACCTTCGGTACAACAAAACACAAAAACCCTAATTATGATCGTCACCGAACTTTAAGCGTGCGGACCCTACGGGTTCGAGAACTATGTAGACATGACCGAGACACGTCTCCGGTCAATAAACAATAGCAGAACCTGGATGCTCATATTGGCTCCTACATATTCTACGAAGATCTTTATCAGTCAGACCGCATAACAATATACGTTGTTCCCTTTGTCATCGGTATGTTACTTGCCCAAGATTCGATCGTCAGTATCTCAATACCTAGTTCAATCTCGTTACCGGCAAGTCTCTTTACTCGTTCCGTAATACATCATACCGCAACTAACTTATTAGTTGCAATGCTTGCAAGGCTTGAGTGATGTGCATTACCGAGAGGGCCCAGAGATACCTCTCCGACAATCGGAGTGACAAATCCTAATCTCGAAATACTCCAACCCAACAAATACCTTCGGAGACACCTGTAGAGCACCTTTATAATCACCCAGTTACATTGTGACGTTTGGTAGCACACAAAGTGTTCCTCCGGTAAACGGGAATTGCATAATCTCATAGTCATAGGAACATATATAAGTTATGAAGAAAGCAATAGCAACAAACTAAACGATCAAGTGCTAAACTAATGGAATGGGTCAAGTCAATCACATCATTCTCCTAATGATGTGATCCTGTTAACCAAATAACAACTCATGTCTATGGTTAGGAAACATAACCATCTTTGATCAATGAGCTAGTCAAGTAGAGGCATACTAGTGACACTCTGTTTGTCTATGTATTCACACATGTATTATGTTTCCGGTTAATAAAATTCTAGCATGAATAATAAACATTTATCATGATACAAGGAAATAAATAATAAATTTATTATTGCCTCTAGGGCATATTACCTTCAGTCTCCCACTTGCACTAGAGTCAATAATCTAGATTACACAGTAATGATTCTAACACCCATGGAGCCTTGGTGCTGATCATGTTTTGCTCGTGGAAGAGGCTTAGTCAGCGGGTCTGCAACATTCAGATCCGTATGTATCTTGCAAATTTCTATGTCTCCCACTTGGACTAAATCCCGAATGGAATTGAAGCATCTCTTGATGTGCTTGGTTCTCTTGTGAAATCTGGATTCCTTTGCCAAGGCAATTGCACCAGTATTGTCACAAAGGATTTTCATTGGACCCGATGCACTAGGTATGACACCTAGATCGGATATGAACTCCTTCATCCAGACTCCTTCATTTGCTGCTTCCGAAGCAGCTATGTACTCCGCTTCACATGTTGATCCTGCCACGACGCTTTGTTTAGAACTGCACCAACTGACAGCTCCACCGTTTAATGTAAACACGTATCCGGTTTGCGATTTAGAATCGTCCGGATCAGTGTCAAAGCTTGCATCAACGTAACCATTTATGATGAGCTCTTTGTCACCTCCATATACGAGAAACATATCCTTAGTTTTTTTCAGTTACTTCAGGATGTTCTTGACCGATGTCCAGTGATCCACTCCTGGATTACTTTGATACCTCCCTGCTAGACTTATAGCAAGGCACACATCAGGTCTGGTACACAGCATTGCATACATGATAGAGCCTATGGCTGAAGCATAGGGAACATCTTTCATTTTCTCTCTATCTTCTGCAGTGGTCGGACATTGAGTCTTACTCAACATCACACCTTGTAACACAGGCAAGAACCCTTTCTTTGCTTGATCCATTTTGAACTTCTTCAAAACTTTGTCAAGGTATGTGCTTTGTGAAAGTCCAATTAAGCATCTTGATCTATCTCTATAGATCTTAATGCCCAATATGTAAGCAGCTTCACCGAGGTCTTTCATTGAAAAACTCTTATTCAAGTATCCCTTTATGCTATCCAGAAATTCTATATTATTTCCAATCAATAATATGTCATCCACAGATAATATCAGAAATGCTACAGAGCTCCCACTCACTTTCTTGTAAATACAGGCTTCTCCAAAAGTCTGTATAAAACCAAATGCTTTGATCACACTATCAAAGCGTTTATTCCAACTCCGAGAGGCTTGCACCAGTCCATAAATGGATCGCTGGAGCTTGCACACTTTGTTAGCTCCCTTTGGATCGACAAAACCTTCTGGTTGCATCATATACAACTCTTCTTGCAGAAATCCATTCAGGAATGCAGTTTTGACATCCATTTACCAAATTTCATAATCATAAAATGCGGCAATTGCTAACATGATTCAGACAGACTTAAGCATCGCTACGGGTGAGAAGGTCTCATCGTAGTCAATCCCTTGAACTTGTCGAAAACCTTTCGCAACAAGTCGAGCTTTGTAGACAGTAACATTACCATCAACGTCAGTCTTCTTCTTGAAGATCCATTTATTCTCAATTGCTTGCCGATCAACGGGCAAGTCAACCAAAGTCCACACTTTGTTCTCATACATGGATCCCATCTCAGATTTCATGGCTTCTAGCCATTTTGCGGAATCTGTGCTCACCATAGCTTCTTCATAGTTCGTAGGTTCATCATGATCTAGTAGCATGACTTCCAGAACAGGATTACCATACCACTCTGGTGCGGATCTTACTCTGGTTGATCTACGAGGTTTGGTAGTAACTTGATCTGAAGTTTCATGATCATTATCATTAGCTTCCTCACTAATTGGTGTAGGTGTCACAGAAACCGGTTTCTGTGATGTACTACTTTCCAATAAGGGATCAGGTACAGTTACCTCATCAAGTTCCACTTTTCTCCCATTCACTTCTTTCGAGAGAAACTCCTTCTCTAGAAAAACTCCGAATTTAGCAACAAAAGTCTTGCCTTCAGATCTGTGATAGAAGGTGTACCCAACAGTCTCCTTTGGGTATCCTATGAAGACACATTTCTCTGATTTGGGTTCGAGCTTATCAGGTTGAAGCTTTTTCACATAAGCATCGTAGCCCCAAACTTTCAGAAACGACAACTTTGGTTTCTTGCTAAACCACAGTTCATAAGGCGTCGTCTCAACGGATTTCGATGGTGTCCTATTTAACTTGAATGCAGCCGTCTCTAAAGCATAACCCCAAAATGATAGCGATAAATCAGTAAGAGACATCATAGATCGCACCATATCTAATAAAGTACGATTACGACGTTCGGAACGCTGTGGTGTTCCGGGTGGCGTGAGTTGCGAAACTATTCCGCATTGTTTCAAATGTAGACCAAACTCGTAACTCAAATATTCTCCTCCACGATCAGATCGTAGAAACTTTATTTTCTTGTTACGATGATTTTCAACTTCACTCTGAAATTCTTTGAACTTTTCAAATGTTTCAGACTTATGTTTCATTAAGTAGATATACCCATATCTGCTTAAATCATCTGTGAAGGTGAGAAAATAACGATATCCGCCACGAGCCACAACATTCATTGGACCACATACATCTATATGTATGATTTCCAAACAAATCCGTTGCTCTCTCCATAGTACCGGAGAACGGTGTTTTAGTCATCTTACCCATGAGGCACAGTTCGCAAGTACCAAGTGATTCATAATCAAGTGGTTCCAAAAGTCCATCAGTATGGAGTTTCTTCATGCGCTTTACACCGATATGACCTAAATGGCAGTGCCACAAATAAGTTGCACTATCATTATCAACTCTGCATCTTTTGGTTTCAACATTATGAATATGTGTATGACTACTATCGAGATTCATCAAAAATAGACCACTCTTCAAGGGTGCATGACCATAAAAGATATTACTCATATAAATAGAACAACCATTATTCTCTGATTTAAATGAATAACCGTCTCGCATCAAACAAGATCCAGATATAATGTTCATGCTCAATGCTGGCACCAAATAACAATTATTTAGGTCTAATACTAATCCTGAATGTAGATGTAGAGGTAGCGTGCCGACCGCGATCACATCGACTTTGGAACCATTTCCCACGCGCATCGTCACCGCGTCCTTAGCCAATCTCCGCTTAATCCGTAGCCCCTATTTCGAGTTGCAAATGTTAGCAACAGAACCAGTATCAAATACCCAGGTGCTACTGCAAGCATTAGTAAGGTACATATCAATAACATTTATATCACATATACCTTTGTTCACTTTGCCATCCTTCTTATCCGCCAAATACTTGGGGCAGTTCCACTTCCAGTGACCTGTTTGCTTGCAGTAGAAGCACTCAATCTCAGGCTTAGGTCCAGACTTGGGTTTCTTCTCCTGAGCAGCAACTTGTTTTCTATTCTTCTTGAAGTTCCCTTTCTTCTTCCCTTTGCCCTTTTTCTTGAAACTGGTGGTCTTATTGACCATCAACACTTGATGCTCCTTCTTGATTTCTACCTCCGTGGCTTTTAGCATCGCGAAGAGCTCAGGAATAGTCTTATTCATCCCTTGCATATTATAGTTCATCACGAAGCTTTTGTAGCTTGGTGGCAGTGATTGAAGAACTCTGTCAATGACACTATCAACAGGAAGATTAACCCCTAGTTGAGTCAAGTGATTATGATACCCAGACATTTTGAGTATATGTTCACTGACAGAACTATTCTCCTCCATCTTGCAGCTATAGAACTTATTGGAGACTTCATATCTCTCAATTCGGGCATTTGCTTGAAATATTAACTTCAACTCCTGGAACATCTCATATGCTCCATGACGTTCAAAATGTCGTTGAAGATCCTGTTCTAAGCCGTAAAGCATGGCACACTGAACTATTGAGTAGTCATCAGCTTTGCTCTGCCAGACATTCATAACATCTGTTGTTGCTCCTGCAGCAGGCTTGGCACTTAGCGGTGCTTCCAGGACGTAATTCTTCTGTGCAGCAATGAGGATAATCCTCAAGTTACGGACCCAGTCCGTGTAATTGCTACCATCATCTTTCAACTTTGCTTTCTCAAGGAACGCATTAAAATTCAATGGAACAACAGCACGAGCCATCTATCTACAATCAAACATAGACAAGCAAGATACTATCAAGTACTAAGTTCATGATAAATTTAAGTTCAATTAATCATATTAGTTAAGAACTCCCACTTAGAAAGATATCCCTCTAATCCTCTAAGTGATCACGTGATCCAGATCAACTAAACCATGTCCGATCATCACGTGAGATGGAGTAGTATCCATGGTGAACATCAATATGTTGATCATATCTACTATATGATTCACGCTCGACCTTTCGGTCTCCGTGTTCCGAGGCCATATCTGTTATATGCTAGGCTCGTCAAGTTTAACCTGAGTATTCCGCGTGTGCAACAGTTTTGCCCCCGTTGTATTTGAACGTAGAGCCTATCACACCCGATCATCATATGGTGTCTCAGCACGAAGAACTTTCGCAACGGTGCATACTCAGGGAGAACACTTATACTTTGATAATTTAGTGAGGGATCATCTTATAATGCTACCGTCAATCAAAGCAAGATAAGATGCATAAAAGATAAACATCACATGCAATCAATATAAGTGATATGATATGGCCATCATCATCTTGTACTTGTGATCTCCATCTCCGAAGTACCATCATGATCACCATCGTCACCGGCGCGACACCTTGATCTCCATTGTAGCATCGTTGTCGTCTTGCCAATCTTATGCTTCCACGACTATCGCTACCGCTTAGTGATAAAGTAAAGCATTACAGCGCGATTGTACTGCATACAATAAAGCGACAACCATATGGCTCCTGCCAGTTGCCGATAACTCGGTTACAAAACATGACCATCTCATACAATAAAATTTAGCATCATGTCTTGACCATATCACGTCACAACATGCCCTGCAAAAACAAGTTAGACGTCCTCTACTTTGTTGTTGCAAGTTTTACGTGGCTGCTACGGGCTTAGCAAGAACTGTTCTTACCTACGCATCAAAACCACAACGATAGTTTGCCAAGTTGGTGCTGTTTTAACCTTCGCAAGGACCGGGCGTAGCCATACTTGGTTCAACTAAAGTTGGAGAAACTTACACCCGCCAGCCACCTGTGTGCAAAGCACGTCGGTAGAACCAGTCTCGCGTAAGCGTACGCGTAATGTCAGTTCGGGCCGCTTCATCCAACAATACCGCCGAACCAAAGTATGACATGCTGGTAAGCAGTATGACTTATATCGCCCACAACTAACTTGTGTTCTACTCGTGCATAACATCAACGCATAAAACCTAGGCTCGGATGCCACTGTTGGGGAACGTAGTAATTTCAAAAAAATTCCAACGCACACGCAAGATCATGGTGATGCATAGCAACGAGAGGGGAGAGTGTTGTCTACGTACCCTCGTAGACCGGCAACGGAAGCGTTGACACAACGTAGAGGAAGTAGTCGTACGTCTTCCCGATCCAACCGATCCAAGTACCGAACGTACGGCACCTCCGAGTTCTGCACACGTTCAACTCGGTGACGTCCCTCGAGCTCCGATCCAGCAAAGTGTTGAGGGAGAGTTTCGTCAGCACAACGGCGTGATGACGGTGATGATGTTCTACCGACGCAGGGCTTCGCCTAAGCACCGCTACGATATGACCGAGGTGGAATATGGTGGAAGGGGGCACCGCACACGGCTACGGAACGATCACAAAGATCAACTTGTGTGTCATGAGGTGCCCCCTTGCCCCCGTATATAAAGGAGGGAGAGGGGGAGGTGCGGCCGGCCCAAGGGGTGCGCCTGGAAGAGTCCTACTCCCACCGGGCGTAGGACTCCCCCCTCTTGCCTTGTTGGAAAATGAAGGGGGAAGGGAGAAAGAGGAAAGGGGGGCGCCCCCCCCCCTTCCTTGTCCTATTCGGACTACGGGGGAGGGGGTGCGTGGCCTGCCCTGGCCGGCCCTCCTCTTCTCCCTTAGGGCCCATGTAGGCCCAATAACCCCCGTGGGGTTCCGGTAACCCCCCGGTACTTCGGTAAAATCCCGATTTTACCCAGAACGTTCCGATATCCAAATATAGGCTTCCAATATATCAATATTTATGTCTCGGCCATTTCGAGACTCCTCGTCATGTCCATGATCACATCCGGGACACCGAACAACCTTCGGTACATCAAAACACAAAAACCCTAATTACGATCGTCACCGAACTTTAAGCGTGCGGACCCTACGGGTTCGAGAACTATGTAGACATGACCGAGACACGTCTCCGGTCAATAACCAATAGCGGAACCTGGATGCTCATATTGGCTCCTACATATTTTACGAAGATCTTTATGGGTCAATACCTAGTTCAATCTCGTTACCGGCAAGTCTCTTTACTCGTTCCGTAATACATCATCCCGCAACTAACTTATTAATTGCAATGCTTGCAAGGCTTGAGTGATGTGCATTATCGAGAGGGCCCAGAGATACCTCTCTGACAATCGGAGTGACAAATCCTAATCTCGAAATACGCCAACCCAACAAATACCTTCAAAGACACCTGTAGAGCACCTTTATAATCACCCAGTTACATTGTGATGTTTGGTAGCACACAAAGTGTTCCTACGGTAAACGGGAGTTGCATAATCTCATAGTCATAGGAACATATATAAGTTATGAAGAAAGCAATAGCGACAAACTAAACGATCAAGTGCTAAGCTAATGGAATGGGTCAAGTCAATCACATCATTCTCCTAATGATGTGATCCCGTTAACCAAATAACAACTCATGTCTATGGTTAGGAAACATAACCATCTTTGATCAATGAGCTAGTCAAGTAGAGGCATACTAGTGACACTCTGTTTGTCTATGTATTCACGCATGTATTATGTTTCCGGTTAATACAATTCTAGCATGAATAATAAACATTTATCATGATACAAGGAAATAAATAATAACTTTATTATTGCCTCTAGGGGATATTTCCTTCAGGACAAGCATCCCACTTATGATTAACCTCTATTGCAAGCATCCGCAACTACAACAAAAGTATTATGGTAAACCTAACCATAGCATGAAACATATGGATCCAAATCAGCCCCTTACGAAGCAACGCATAAACTAGGGTTGAAGCTTCTGTCACTCTAGCAACCCCTCATCTACTTATTACTTCCCAATGCCTTCCTCTAGGCCCAAATAATGGTGAAGTGTCATGTAGTCGACGTTCACATAACACCACTAGAGGAGAGACAACATACATCTCATCAAAATATCGAACGAATACCAAATTCACATGACTACTAATAGCAAGACTTCTCCCATGTCCTCAGGAACAAAAGTAACTACTCACAAAGCATAAACATGTTCATAATCAGAGGGGTATTAATATGCATATAGGATCTGAACATATGATCTTTCGCCAATTAAACCAACTAGCATAAACTACAAGGAGTAATTAACACTACTAGCAACCTACTAGCACCAATCCCGGACTTGGAGACAAGAATTGGATACAAGAGATGAACTAGGGTTTTGAGATGAGATGGTGCTGATGAAGATGTTGATGGAGATTGCCCTCTCCTGATGAGAGGAGCGTTGGTGATGACGATGGCGATGATTTCCCCCTCCGGGAGGGAAGTTTCCCCGGCAGAACAGCTCCGCCAGAGCCCTAGATTGATTCCGCCAAGGTTCCGCCTCGTGGCGGCGAAGTTTCGTCCGAGAAGATGGCTTATGGTTTTTTTCCCATCGGAAGACTCCATATAGCAGAAGATGGCCACCGGAGGGCCACCGGTGGGCCCACGAGGTAGGGGGCGCGCCCTGGGGGTAGGGCGCGCCCCCCACCCTCGTGGGCAGGGTATGGCCCCCTGGTGAAGTTCTTGCTCTCAGTATTTTTTATATATTTGGAAAACATCTTCCATGAAGTTTTAGGACTTTTGGAGTTGTGCAGAATAGGTCTCTAATATTTGCTCCTTTTCCAGCCCAGAATCCCAGTTGCAGGCATTCTCCCTCTTTATGTAAACCTTGTAAAATAAGAGAGAATAGGCATAAGTATTGTGACATAATGTGTAATAACAGCCCATAATGCAATAAATATCGATATAAAAGCATGATGCAAAATGGACGTATCACCAACCCATTACTGATCTTGGATGTGCGTAGGCGCAACTTTTTTGTTTTCTACTACGTTTCCCAACATGTTCATCACTAGAGTTGATGAGATGTAGCAGCTAGTCATGTCTCATATTGCGTAGGTCATCCACATTTGGAGTGCACCATTCTTCTGCCATAGACCGCCACAAAACGTGCGACTACGGGCAGCTACACAGAGTGTTTGATTGTGTCCTCGCATTCCACCCTGCAAACAACACAAATATCAATTTTTCCCAAAAGTTCTTTTTTGGTTGTTCACCATTGTTGCCAATAAATTCAAGACCACTCGTCAAGCAAACACATGTACCTTGGGGGCACGCCCCATAATGCCTTCCAGACGGCACGTGTGCCTTCCAGTGCCTTGCCCATGGCGCACCGATTTGTTCTATTAAATTCGTGAAGGCCAACATAGTAAGCACTCCGCACGGTGAAGATACCACGTGGGTTTGGAGCTCATGCAAACATCGTCCAAGCGCTCCAACAAGGGGTTGATGTTGGTGATGCATTCGATGTCTGCCATGTTGAAATGATTCTGTAGCAGTAGCATGTTTCATTGTCCATTAGCATCCAGAAGCTCAGCCATCCGCTGCAATCTGCATGTGCCATGAGCGGTAGTAAGTCGATATGACAAAGGCCAGGGCAGCCAGGGGTCGCGCCATATACACACCCGCTCCCCATTTCCAACCTTCTAGGTGAGGCCCTTCTTGAGCAGTTCCATCCCATGTTGTATGGCATGCCACGTCGGGGATGCTTTACCTGCAAAAACAACGCCCTCAAGTTCACCGTTAGGATAGTATCTATCCTTGAGTACCTGGGCGCATAGGGACTCTAGGTGCGTTAGAAGACGCCAAGCTTGGCCAGCAAGGAGGGCTTGGTTCAAAATCCTGAAATAGCGAAAACCAAGTCCAAATTGTGCCTTTGGCTGGGTCAATTCATCCCACAAGCCCACTATGTCTTCCTCTTTCCTTATTTAGACACCCCCACCAAAAATTCCTGACAAGCCTTGTTAAGTCATCGCACATTGAACAAGGCAACTTGAAGACCCCCATAATGTATGTAGGAATTGCTCGTGCAATGTTTTTATCATTGTCTCCTTCGCATTCGATGACAATGTGTCAGCCCAAACTAAAATTCTGCTTGTGATGCTTTCCTATAGCATCCAGAACTTGCCTTTATGCATCCTACCATCTGGTGTTGGGTGTCCAAGGTACTTGCTGTCAAAGTGAGCTCTTTATACCTCCGGAATCTGTTTAACTTCCTGTTGTATGTGTACTAGACAACTTTCCCCAAACTGAATTGAGCATTTTTTAGGACTAATTAGCTGTCATGTAGCTCTCTCATAGCTCTTAATGACATTCTTAACCGATTGAGCTTGGACCGAGTAAGCCCTGAGAAAGAGAAGCGTGCCATCCGCAAATAGGAGATGTGACACCCCTGGCACCCGCGGACACACCTTACCCAAAATGATGGCATTGTCTTGCACACCCTGTCTTAGCAACGCAGATAGACCGTCAGCTAAAATAGGAATAAAAAAAAGGAGATATGGGATCACCTTGCTGTAACCCTCAAGACGGTGCAAAGGAATCCAAGCAGGCTTCATTGAATTTAATGGAGTACGTCACCAAGATAACACATATCATAATCCACGTTGCCCACTGGTGAGCGAAGCCCAAGTTTTGCATCGCTTGCTCCAATAACACCCAATCAACACGATCATAAGCTTTTGACAGGTCAAGTTTATATGAACTAAAATTGTTAGTCGGGATCTTCTCATGCTGAGTATAATGAAGACATTCAAAGATTAGCAAAACATTATCTGTTATCAACCTTCAAAGTGCATTCAAAGGTACGAAAGCACTATGATACGGAGATATTATCTCGTTGAGTATCGGTTGTAGTCTATTATCTAGACACTTTGCAACTAATTTATAGATGACATTGCATAACCTAATAGGACGAAAATTAGATAGGCAAACTTGATCCTTTATTTTGTCATGCCACTGTCTGTTGCTTCTTTCTACTCAGATACAATCATTGTGGTTACTCTTTGTAGATCCTTTCGGGATTCGTGCCAAGAGCATTTGAGCTCGAGCAGGACTTTCAGGAACAATGTATATATACTGAAGTCTCAAGCCCATGCCGATTCCATTTCTGTTCTCAACGAACTTGATAGATAATAACTTACTGAAACTGAAAGTGACAAACTTAAAGATAATAACTTAACGTTTCTTCTTTTTTGAGAAAAATAACTTAACATTTCTGGAACAAAGAATAAATATATTTTGTTTGAGATGAAAATAATAGATAGATAGATAGATAGATAGATAGATAGATTTTTTATGATAAAGGGTGAGATACATTATTTTTTTGCTGGAAAAAAGGGTGAGATAGATAGATAGATAGATAGATAGATAGATAGAGGAAACTACTAAAATTTGGGTACCGAGCATAAAAATTGGTTACCAGGGGCATTAACCGCAAATCACAGTACACCATGAGAAGTCGCCTTACCGGGCCAAAAAATTTAAAATTTTGAATTTGAATCAATTTGACTGAATTTTGGATGGATTTTATCTAGATTCAAAATTCATTTAAAATAATGGTTCAGTAACTGTCCGCCATTTTTGGTTACCGTGGTAACCAAATACCTCGGTGCCCCACGAGATTTTCTTTCATCCGGGATCCATTACCCTGGTTGGGGTCTGATCTTTCTGATACCGTTAAACTATGTGAAACTGATTGTTGTGACCCTATTGTTTGAATAATAAAAGCATCTTTTTTTGCGAGAGAATAATACAAGTATCTCCCCTGCAAAAACATGAATGAATGTACGGCCAATCTTTAAACTTACTACAAGGCTGGAACAATGGATATAGTGAAGTCTCAAGCCCAGCCCAATTCCATTTCTTTTAATTAGCAACAAACTTAACAGATAATAACCGACTCAAACTGAAATTGACACACCTTACAGATAATAGCTTGGCACTCTTTCTGGAAAAAGAATAGATAGATAGAGGAAACTGCTAAAAATAGGGTACTGCTTGGCTGCTGGGCTAGGCCTTGAGTCCCACATCTCCCCAGTGCACTACAGGTTGAGAAACTCCGGCAGGGCACAGAGCCTCACGTCGCCACGGCACATCGGGCAAGTTGTCTCCTTGGAAAACCATGTGGAAATGCACTGGCTGTGGAACGGGTGCTTGCACGGCAGCTCCACGGCGGGCTGTCCCTCCAGCTCCAGCCCATCCAAGCAGATCGGGCAGTCGTCGGCCCTCTTGCTGCCGCCCAGCTCCCACTCCTTGCAAGCCATCAGGAGGGCCAGCTCGCCGTGTATGAACCGCTGATTCACCTCCATTGCGAAGCAGAAGGTGAAGCCGTAGCTGGCGTCGTCGCCGCGCGCCAGGCGGACGATCTGCGGCACGACGTCCGCCGGCACGACGGCGTCCCACTCGTCCTCGGGAAGGCCGAGCGCCCGGACCTGCGGCAGCTCCGCCAGCATCCCGCGGAGGGCCCAGCGGCAGGCGCCGTCGCTCTGGAGCGCGGAGAGGTCTCTGACGAGGAATGTGGTGGCGGTGTCGCTGCCATCCCAGATGTACTCCTGCTCCAGCACGTACGGGCGCTGGCCGTGCCCGCGGAAGTCCAGGGACCGCTTCACGTAGCACGTCACCATCACCGCGAGGTAGCCGGTGTTGGCCGGCGCGGGATCCTCGGAGAAGCAGATCGTGGTCGCCTCGACCTGGCGCACGACCACTGGGCCAGCGACGGCGGCGGGGCCGGCGGCATGCTTCGACATCGCCATAGTTGCACCGGGCTGATCCGAAGTGGCAAAGTTGTAGATGGTGTTGGTCACCGGGCGGTCGCCGGCGCTATATGTAATTGACGACCGGGCGGCGCGGGCGCGTACCGCTCTTATCACTCGGAGAATGCTTCGCGCCCGCGGGAATTTTGAATTGTTTTTCTTTTTAGGAAAGGAACGCGATGCAAACCAAACTATTCCCCGCTTCACACGGCCAGTCGGAGAATGCTTCGCGCCTGCGGTATTTAGCGCGAGTGAACCCAGCTTCGCCTCAAGCACCAGTAAAATGGGCCGGATATTTATGCGGCCCATTAGCATATATGTTTTTCTACTTCCAAAATAGCATTTCCTATTATCTTTAAAATATACTCCATCCGTCCAATAATATAAAAACGTTTTTGACACTTCTTTAAAATATACATTTTAGTGTTCGCTGTGATGGATGATATATAAAAAATAATAACAAATCAAGAGAAAATGTTTCGTTAACTCATTGTTTTTTTACATGGTAGTACGTGTCTAATTTATATCATAAGGATCATAGTACAAGCCAGGTACATAACGACCTGACAAAACTGAAAAGACAGCAGAACAGTAGCCCTTGCACACAGGAACACCAGCCAAGAAGTAAAATTACAAACAAGACCGAAGAATCCTCTAAGCTTGACACCAAAGCCTATCACCTGCCTCTGGCACCACCATAGCAGCCAGAAAAGGAGAAATGACAGATCACCTCCACACCCGAGCTCGGCGCGGCTCCATCGCTGATATGCAGTTTTGCGGACCTCCAAGGTGGCTCGTCAATAAAGTCAAAGAGATTGCCGTTCCACGAATCAGACCGGGGCAACACCCCGGACACGCCATCGAACTCCAGATCTGGCACCCCCACCCAACTAAGACGTTGAAGGAGGAAATTATACCTGCCTGCCACAAACCACAAACCCAGCACACGATCCACCATCTTCCAGATGCCGCCGATCCAGACCATAATCTGCATCTGCTCCTGGACTACTTCCCAAGCTCCGCGCCGACGCTGGAGCAAACGCCGTTGCAACAGTGGAGCCCGAGGACACAGGTCCATCACGAGGATGCCGCCGCCGCACCACCCTTACTTGAACAGACTAGTTTCTAAATCCACCCCAAAAGTGGATCGCCTCATTTGGGAAGGATCTGAAGATTTATTAGTCAGCGCCGCCATCACCACCACCGAAGCCAAGACTATGAACAACCCAAAACCCTAAGAAACTAATGCCTAAAACATTTCACACGTGTTGATCCGGCGAACCCCCTCACCACCAACGACCGAGGTCGTCGGCGGAGGGGGAATGCCTGAGAACGGCGGCGGGGGAAGGCGCCCTGGCGGCGGGAGGCGAGATCGCCTTTCTTTCTTCTCCTGGAGGAAAGAAAGTGATACGTGTTTTCAAGATCTGCTACGTGGATCGAACTAGATGCGTCTAACTCATTGTTTGTTCATATAGCTTCTTAGATTGGTATGTGTATATACCTAAAAATAGGTTGTTTGCGTTTCTAGTGAAAAGTATTCCAAAAAATCACAAGTTAAAATATTTTGTGATATAGTTTCCCGCCTGAGTGCAAAATAAAAAACTAAGGCCGTAGGAGTTGAAGTTTCAATAACGACGATACATGGCAATTGATCTGAACCGTGACAATTCTGATGATTTTCCATGGTATTGGGGAATCGCAGGGTCCAAGTGTGTGTCATGGAAAACCAGTCTACCTAACTGTTCTAACATGGGGTGATCATGCATGTTGCTCTAGGCGAACGCACACCCTTTAATCGTAAGGTCAATAAGACCCAAGTGGTTGATCATTACATTAAAGATGAATATATCATTCATATTAGCTCCTGGTAGATTGTAGTTTCTAGTAGATCGTTAGAAGCTCTTCTCTCCAAGGAGAACCCGACTATAAAGTTAGTTGACAAGCTCTGGTCATATCGGTAGGAACCTTGTGGCACATGTTTGGAACACTTTCTACCCTGGCCTAGACGCCTAGTTAGCAAATGCATGTCTGCTAAATTTCAAACCCTGGTAAAAACTATCAAGAGAAGGAAAATAAATATATTCCACATGGATCTTCAAGTGGAGATAATTATTACGCCCATCATTTTTTTTTGTTAGCTATGTAGATTTTGTTCGCTTTTGTTTGTCCTTTCGCCTGTTTTTGGTTTATAGATCATTATTTTTTTGGACTAACATATAATTTAGTGCCAACTACTATTTTTAGTGTTTTTGATGCAAAAGAAAAAGGTCTAGGAAAAAATCACTTTCGAAATTTCATCGAAGGAGTTATATCAGCCAAAGAACCACTAGAGGAGGCGAGGTGGGCAACACATTCATGGCCCATTCGGCCCAGGCCTAGGGCACTTGGAGGGGGCGTGTGGAGCCCCTGGTCACCGCCTCGAAGCACCTCATCACCCCGATCGCTTTATACCCCCCCCCCCACCACAAACCCTTAGCTTTTTCTGCCTCCACCTAGATGCAATCCGAGGGGATCCAATCAGGATTCCTTTTCCGATATTGTGATTGTGAGGGAGATCATCATCGACGACTTCTTCATCGACATTGTTGCTTGCTTGATTATGTGTGAGTTTCCCTCAGACTATTTGTCCATAAAAGTAGTTACGTGGCATCTTTATCTCTCTCGTTATTCAGTAAAAAGATAACATGAACTACCTACCATGATTATGATCAATTTGAACATGGTGTGTTTGTCACGGTGTGATGAATTGTTGTTTTGATTTTGTTTTGGTTATGTGAACATGATTTACAGAATGATATACTCTCGAGTCTTTTAGTTTATTCACTGGTTATGTTTTGATGAACGGCCTGCAAAAGGGAGTGGTGTGCATCAGTTTGGTTTGATCGCTTTGAGAGATTATTTTTAGTGGCTGTAAGAATAGAAAGCTCATCGGTGTATCCAGTGGCTGAGGACGGAAAAAAAATTAGGTGGGGCAGACACGAAAGCATATATCTTTTTTGATGCAAAGCTAAAGTAGCCAATACAAATTAAAATGCACACAAATAGTTTTTCCATGTAAAAGAGTTACATGCACACGCTGAAATGTGACAAATTAATAAAGTCAGGAAGCTGCATGGCACAATAGAAAAGAATCGTTGCTAATTTTACAATATTAAGTCCTAAAATATTTTGGATGCATTAAAATGTTATGCACAAACAAGAAAAATGACACTTTCCAAACGTATGGGCACGAGAAATCGTTCAAGTCACGGATGGCTTGCTTTTTTTTTGAACATCAATACAGACGCAAACGCTCATATATATGCGCATACACTCATCCATATGAACGCACACACGCACCCTACTAAGCACATCGCTGAAAATCCTGAAATAAATTCAGGAATAATGCGAGCACCAGGACTTGAACCCTGATGGGTTGGGAATATCAGGGTCCTTCTAACCATCAAATCATGGGTTGGTTCGCCGCGGATGGCTTGCTGATATATAACATATGGCATATGAACGGGAAGGGCCGCCCTGGCATGCCGCTATGAATACGATGGTGTTGCTCGCAGCCCAATAAAACAGGTTTTTCTTTCGCAGTATTTGTTTAGTCATCGATCTGGCTTGCATATGTAAAACAGATTCGCTGGAAATCAAGGTAGGGCGAGCGCCCAACCTCGCCCTACCAAGAGCTCCGCCTGTGGGTGTACCATTGCCACTAAGGATAAAAAATATAGTTGATCTTGCTATCTCTTCAATGGATGGTGTGTAGAGAACCCAACTGTGAACATTATTTCACGTTGCTTAATGCAATACTTTATTTTATGACTTAATACTCATGATGTCATGCTGGATAGCAGTCTTTGGGTGGATTATTAGCTATATATGCATGCTGGATAGTGGTCTATGGATATAATGTTGTAATGTTGTAATTCCTATATGTAATCATGACATGTACGATTTGCCATAAACACTAGAATTTAGTTGGTATGTACTTGTAATTTGTTAACCATGCCTACGCTATCTGTAGAGACGCCATTAGTGAACTTATGGATCCCGTTCCTATTTTCCTCATAAATACAAATATTTATTTTCTGTTTTCTTGCTCTTTAATATCTGAATTTTTTTATTTTATTCATTCTCTAACAATTCCAAAGACTTGATACGCTAATCCTTGTTTAACTACCCAAGCTAGTGAGATTGAAAACCTCACTAGAGCAGTTGGGGACACAAGTTAAGTTTTTTAGTTGAGTTTACGGCTGATGATTGAGCTTGTAGTTTAGCTTCACGGATTGATTACCTTGGTTTCCTTAACTGAGAGGAAAGCTTTCTAAGTACTACAAACCCTTATGTCTCAGTGCCAAAAACATAATTGTTTTCGCACCAGAGCCAGGGAACATCAGGTTCCTATCACAAACAATTCCCTCAAGCAAAATTGTATGTGTAGTCTTGTATTGTTTCTGACCCGTAAAGCTACAGGTTCACAAAATGGTTTTTGATCACATTTTGTTGTAGGCTTTCCTATAGTATATATTGATCAATTCAAAGTAAATAGCAATGTGCTCTTGCATTGTCACGGGACACATATAAGTATGAAAAGTCAAATATGATGGGTATTAGGCCTACACCACAATTTAATTATTTTGAGCAAGAAAACTACATAAAAATCTAAAAGATAGGAAAGAAATAGATATTACTAGGCCAATCCATTTTTCTAATACAAAGATAATAAAAAAATAAGTCAACACCAGGGACAACTTATTCTCATTTTTGTTGTCGATGGGTGATTGTCGAGATGAAGAATTAAGGATAACCCCCATTTAGTTGTTCGACTAGGGGCTAAATCACTCCAAGGATCCTACTAAGTAAATATGCAAGGTAACAAAAGTACCTAAGTAAGCACTTACCTAGAAATGTCAACGGAGGTGGGATGATTAGCTAATGGTGATTTTAAAGACCAAAAGGATGGAGTATGAAATAGAATTCTTAGTTGGATTGACTGCATTTTTCCTTTGTTGTGAAAGAAGTTTTAATCAATTTACACTGAAGCAGGCGTTTCCCACTTAATTTATGGCTTGCTTCAAGCTCGCGAGAGGTTTATGCGAGAAGATAAATTCATTAATAATTGTTTTGGGTGAGGAAGCAAGGAAGGATAGTGAAATCCTCAAGGAGTTTCATGGGATGCTCTCACAATGCTTAAACATATGGGGACTTGGTTTTCGATATATTGAGTTATTAAACTTCGCACTTCTCGCACACGAAGCTTGGAAGTTCTTTTGAACTTGGAGACATTGAGTGCTCGAATTCTTAGTGGTCTATTTTACAAATGCAGACATCATGAATGAAACTTTGGGAAATAAACCATGACGAATTTGGAAAGTGATTGTTCAAGAATGGAATGTTCTACAAGTTGGTTTCACCCACCATATTTCCAACAGTATGATGACGTCTATTTGAACTATAACTAGATACCAAGATCAGAATGGATGTGGCCAGTGGTTGCACTTTCTGATGGACCACCAGAGTCTATGTTGCCCTCATTCATGGTACGAATGGAAGTGGAACAATGAAGTGTTGCAGATTTATTTCTATTGATGGACATCAAAGCCATTAATGCAATACCAACCAACATGGTACATAAAGAGGACTTCTAGGCATGGCTGCATGAACAAAGTGGCCCTTTTGAGTCGGATCCTACTATCTCATGTTGGTGACCATGAACAAGACATGAGAAGACTAGTTGGTGGGTAGGCTGAGCTCGAGCTCCTACAGATCAACGAAAGCATGTCAATTCACATAGAATTCACTACCAACGAGATATGTATTGCATATGGGGCATGTCTACTTCAACAAAGTGCACGATTTGCACAGGATCAAAGGAAACATGGCAACATGCCCTCGTTGATTACACTATGGCCAGCTTACCAAGCATTTGTGCGCAAGTTTGCATCAAACATAAAGTAATGGTTGTTCCATCTAATGGAGACTACAACACATATAGAATTCTCAACTATACTATTGATGTTATGGGAAATTTGTGCGGCGTGTAGGAACGAAATTCATGAGGAATTTTTCAAAGCCTTCTATTGTGTTGTGTAGAGATTACAAGTGAAGTTTGGACTGGCCGGATATGCCCTAAAGGCAATAATATTTGTATTATTTATTTCCAAATTTATAATTATGTCTCTATATTCTATGCTATAACTATTGTGATTCTTGAATAAGTGATTAAGAGGAAAACTCATAAGCACGTGTAGAATGATACCTAATTCCTAGTCTTGCCTCTAGGACTAGCTAAGTGTTGTATGATGATTATGGTTTCCTGACCATAGGTATTTGTTTAGTGTATCAAGAATGCCAACAACATTGAGGGTATGATGTTAGAAAAACGATCATATTGAATTGGCCCAACTATTTTGATATACTTAGAGATGTTATTGTCGCAGGTCTACAGTGGTAACAAGGAGAGTTAATGTATGCCTAATTCCTTAGACCATGAGAGTATCGAGTCCCATCATACTAGATGGTACACATTGGGATTGTTCCAACGTCATCTGTAACAAGGTGATCATAATGACAACTTACAGGTTTATCAGAAAGGGTGGCAAGGAACAAGATAGCTCAAGAGTGGTATTTTCTCCTCCAGCGATGGAGAGATATTCTTAGGGCCCTCTCGGTGTGACGACACCCATCATTGTCTGGCCAGACACATGTGACTAGCTCACAAGGATGCCTGAACATGACAATGAGAAAGAAGAACAAAACCGATAACGAGCAGACCGGTATAGTGAGCATGTGTATGACTCACAGACTGGCATATCTCACCTCGGGTTTTGTAATGTATCGCGAAGCAACGGGAATAGCATGTGATAAACAAATCTTCACTTTAATATCATTCATGTATGGATGTCCATGGTTCCCCTATTAATCATTCAACAAAAGATGTTTTGTTCATGTCCATGTTTTACCAAACCTACAGGGTCACACGCTTAAGGGAATTACGATATGTTAAGTTCTAGTGGAGTGAGGAATATGAGAAAATATTCTCCAAATAGTTTCGGGAACAAAAGAATAGTTTCGAGAGAAACCGCTATGTTTCGGGGAGTACCGGGTAATACCGGGAAATGATAGATAGGCGGGAAATATTTCCGGGGATCTAATATAAATAATAGAGGCCTTAGATAATTATATAGGAGTATGTATTATTTATTTAGAGTCAATGGGCTAAGGAAAATATCAATAAGGCCTATTAGGGGAGAGTTATTGGTCCTATGGGCCCAATAAGGTTGTAGCACCCCTATCTTGTTGGACAAGCACTAGTAGAAAAAGGGCCATTTGTCCCGGTTCATAAGGCCCATTTGCCCCGGTTGCGGAACCGGGACTAAAGGGGTCGTTACTAATGCCCTTGGCCTTTAGTCCCGGTTCTTATACGAACCGGGACAGATGGGCCTCCACGTGGCCGCTGTGGTGAGCCCAGGCAGGAGGGCCTTTAGTCACGGTTGGTGGCACCAACCGGGACCAATAGGCATACACGCGTCAGCTGTTCAGGGGCTACGGTTTTTGTTTTTTTCTGAAAGGGGGTGGATTTGGGGTTTTTGTATGGTTAATTAAGGTGTTTCATATATTGTGTTAGGTAGCTAATTAATTAATAGAGAGAAGTGTCCTCTCTTATCTCCGTGCTTGGTCAACGCTACGTACTATATGTATAGAGAGGCCCTCGGCATGCTAGCTAGTAAGAAAATGAAGGAAACCATTAAGTACAGAATTTTCGTCATGCATACCGAGAGAAGTGATCAACCTCTCCTTATCCGAGAGATTGGTCGAACAATAAGTTTTCGTATTATCTATCCGACGCTACTGGCTACATACATATACAATATGTAAGATATGTTACAATCTCCTAGCATCTGAAATCATGTTCCACATGGTATTCTCCGGCTTTATTGATGACGTGGTCAAGAAAGAATCCCGCTAATTCCTCTTGAATTGCTTTCATGAGATCTTCTGGTAGGAGTTCATTCCACATCTCCCACGTCTAATTTGAAGAAGGGGGTTAATACATATATATGAATGAAACTCAACAGAAATGATGGTGTAATAAAATGAAATTGTGAATATTATTGCTTACGCACATCAAATTGTCTTTTAGAGTAGCCCCGCTTATCTTTGCAAGTCGCGTTGTACATGAACTCGCACACGTAGTATCCACAGAAATCATTCACTTGTTCCTGCCACAAGCACTTTACGAGAAATAGAGGTCAATCAAACTGATAATGAAGCATTATAAATGGCATTGATGAAAGTAGTTAGAATCAACGGGATCGAGATGTGCAGAACTAGCTAGCTAGTACTACTTACTTTCGGGTATGTCCATCGCAGCTCCCCCGGCAGTCCCGGAGCTTGTGCGGTGAATACTTTCCAAACACTGCGAGACAAAGAAAACAATTACTTGATATCAGGAAATGAACAAAAAGTTGCTGATATGGTGTGATAATGATCGATTGAACTTACTTCTCGAGCATTTTAGTCATGTCCGCATAGGTCTCGGGAGATTTTCGTCTCGAGTCTAAGACAGTTACTAGTCCCTGATCAAGCTTAATCTCCAGGAGAATATAGTGGAAGCTGCGCACGCATGCATAACTCATCAATTACATTACTATAACCTCGCTCGAGTAATAAGGGAAACCGAATATGCACAAGACAGTAACACTCACTTGAAGTTGTAAGGAAAGAGTATTTTATCTTGTTTTGATTTACTATCAATGATTTGAGCAAGTTGGCCTCAGCATCATCGGCATTCTATTCAACCTCAAATTTATCTATGAGATTTGTGTTAATGAACCCAATATCATACATTTCTGCTTTTCTGCACTCGACGATCTTCAATCTGCATAATATAGTGAGGATAATCATATATACATGCAATGAAAGAGCTGAGCTATATATAGAGACTTAATGACAGAAGTAGTACTTACAAACAGTAGCAAGTGACCATTAATTTATCGAGGGCCTTTTGGTTGAACCACTGGAAGAACTCCTCAAATGGAATAGTAAACAAATCAATTCCAACGAGGTCGTGCTCCTCTTTAACTCTCAGATACAAAGTATTCGTCCCTCCAGACTCTCTGCAGGTTTTCATGTACCAATCATGGAATGCTCGCATCATCGTTGTTAGAGATTTTTCATCTTTGACAAGAGGCTTCCCGTAATGGTATTGGTGTTCTTCCACCTCCAAGAAATCATAATGTACACCGTCGGGTAGGTAATCTTCAAGATTGCTATAACCGGGCACCATCCCCGGATCATTAGCGACGATATCGCTAGACACCTTGAGCGGGGGGCACGATTGGTCCGCTTGTTTGCCGAGCTGGGCAATTTTTTTCCCAACTCGTCGTTCTGCTAACCTTCATCACTGATAGTATTTACCGACCGCTCCTCTTCGATATATACCTTTGTAGTAATGCGCTCATAGTTGTTTTTCAGCAGAGACTTTGGTGGTTTCCTCAGGGCATCGATAGTGCGCTTTGCTTTCACCCGGTCTACCTTCTCCTCCGGAGGTGGATGTCTCTTTGCTTTCACCCCTTCAAAGAAGGCATTCACTTATTTTTCCATGATCTTCGCGTTTTCTTCCACGGTCCTCTCGTATGGTAACTTCTCTAGAGGCTTGAGAGGTGGACCGAATCTGTATTGCCTCCCGCCTCTGGTTGTACTGCTAGACGCCGGAGCAGACGGAGAGGCTGCGGCTGTCTTTTTTCGTGCTTGCTTACGAGGTGGAGGAGAAGGACTACGACGCGCCGGAGCAGCCGGGGCGGGGCGGCGAGTCTCTTCCGCCCTTGTTGGCGAGGCGGAGAAGGAGGAGGCTGGTGGCTTCTCGGGCACGCCGGCGCAGGCGGAGAAGGAGGCGGAGTGCCGCCACACGCCGGAGAAGGAGGAGGCTAGTGGCTGCTCAGGCGCACCGGCGCAGGTGGAGAAGGAGGCGGAGTGCCACCACACGCCAGAGAAGGAGGCTGAGTGCCCTGATCACTCACCGGAGGAGGAGGCGGTGGAGGAGGCGGAGTGCCCTAACTCGCCGGAGGAGGAGGAGGAGGAGGCGGAGGCGTCCAGTTCGGAAGGTTGATGAGCTCCTTCCGCCATAGGCATGGAGTCTTCAGAGCAGAACCCAGCCGAGTCTCCCCTTCACTGGTAGGGTGGGAAAGCTCGAGCTCCTCAAATCCCTCCGTTATTTCGTCTACCATCACCCTAGCATATCCTTCTGGAATCGGCCGGCAGTGAAAAGTTGCGCCAGGTTCAGGACGTGCAACAGAGCCAACAACCGCCTTGACTTTCATATTCATCCATTGCGTCATAAGGTGGAAATTTTGAGACTCCGTGATTAAGTCCACGGGGTAGCTAGCAGGAGCCATGAAGACAAGCTCCTGAAGCAACTCCGTGGAAGCCACGTTGCTTCTCCGCTGAGATGGCGGTGTAGCTTCGAGTGTAGCAGCTTCGGCAGGTCGCGTGCTGCGAGCCTCGTCTCATTCCTCTAGCACTTGTACCCTTGCGTGCAGTGCCTGTAGTTGGGTCAGCTCCTTTTTCTTCTTCCTCTCCCGGCATTTGTAACCGCCTGCATCGGGAAATCCAGCCTTCCACGAAAGGGAGCCTGGCGTGCCTTGTGTCCGTCCGGGGTGCTCAGGATTCCTGAGGGCCTCTGTGAGCTCGTCGTTCTCTCTGTCCGGAACGAACGTCCCTTGCTGCGCCTTTTCGATATACCCCTGAAGCTTCTCGATGGGTGTGTTCAGCTGCTCGTTGGTCCAAACGCACTTCCCTGTTACAGGGTCCAATTTTCCCCCAACCCCGAAGAATCCAGTCCTGCAATGGTCTGGCCAGCGTCGCGTCTCTGGTTCGATACCTTTAGCAATGAGGTCATTCTCAGCCTTGTCCCACAACGGCCGGGCTTTCAGGTAGCCACCTAACCCCGTGCGATGGTGATGCTTCTTCTTTGCAGCATTTTTCTTGTTTGTCGCTGACATCTTTGCTGCTCTCTTAGATTTCTTTTTGGTGACAAATGCGGGCCACTGATCTTTGATCTTCTCAAATCGGCCGATGAATTCTGGAGTCTTTTCTTGGTCGACAAACGATGATTTCAGCTCATTCTTTCACCTCCTAAATAGCTAAGCCATCTTCTTAAGAGCATAAGCCTTGATCATTGGCTTTTTAACTGGATTCTCTGGATCCTCCTCTGGCGGGAAGGTGAAATTTTCCTGCAGCGCGGTCCAAAGATCAACTTTCTGCCTATCCTGACATAAGACACTTGAGAGTCTTTGTCCTTAGGCTTCAACCATTGCTCGATGTTGATCAGGATCATGTCCCTAACTAGAACTCCACACTGAGCATTAAATTTTTTGCTTGGTCCGGAGGGGTTCAATCGGTTGGCCAGTGCTACCTCTTGAGCACTGCGTTGGATTTCCCCAAAGAGGAAGGGATGATGCAGCAAAGTAGCGTAAGTATTTCCCTCAATTTTTGAGAACCAAGGTATCAATCTAGTAGGAGGCTATGCTCGAGTCCCTCGTACCTACACAAAAACAATAGCTCAACGCAACCAACGCGCTTAGGGGTTGTCAATCCCTTCACGTTCACTTACGAAAGTGATATCTGATAGAGATGCTAAATAATATTTTTGGTATTTTTGGTATAGAGATGCAAAGTAAAAAGTAAAAGCAAAGTAAAAGCAAAGCAATAATAAAGTGATAGAGATTAATATGATGATAAAGAGACCTGGGGGCCATAGGTTTCACTAGTGGCTTCTCTCAAGAGCATAAGTATTCTACGGTGGGTGAACAAATTACTATTGAGCAATTGACAGAATTGAGCATAGTTATGAGAATATCTAGGTATGATCATGTATATAGGAATCACGTCCGACACAAGTAGACCGAAACGATTCTGCATCTACTACTATTACTCCACTCATCGACCGCTATCCAGCATGCATCTAGAGTATTAAGTTAAAAACAGAGTAACGCCTTAAGCAAGATGACATGATGTAGAGGGATAGTTTCATGCAATATGATAAAAAACCATCTTGTTATCCTCGATGGCAACGATACAATACGTGCCTTGCTGCCCCTTCTGTCACTGGGAAAGGACACCGCAAGATCGAACCCAAAGCTAAGCACTTCTCCCATGACAAGAACAACCAATCTAGTAGGCCAAACCAAACTGATAATTCGAAGAGACTTGCAAAGATAACCAATCATACATAAAAGAATTCAGAGAAGATTCAAATATTATTCATAGATAGACTGGATCATAAACCCACAATTCATCGATCTCAACAAACACACCGCAAAAAGAAGATTGCATCGAATAGATCTCCACGAGAGAGGGGGAGTACATTGTATTGAGATCCAAAAAGAGAGAAGAAGCCATCTAGCTACTAACTATGGACCCGTAGGTCTGAAATAAACTACTCACACTTCATCGGAGGGGCTGGGATGATGATGTAGAAGCCCTCCATGATCGATGCCTCCTCCGGCGGAGCTCCGGAACAGGCCCCAAGATGGGATCTCGTGGATACAGAAAGTTGCGGCGGTGGAATTAGGTTTTTGGCTCCTGTTCTGATCATTTGGGGGTACGTGGATATATATATAGGAGGAAGAAGTATGTCGGTGGAGCTTCGAGGGGCCCACGAGGCAGGGGGCGTGCCCTAGGGGGGGCGCCCTCCACCCTCGTGACCGCCTCGTGGCTTTCTTGATGGAGGGTCCAAGTCTCATGGGTCTTATCTGATGAGAAAATCACGTTCCCGAAGGTTTCATTCCGTTTGGACTCCGTTCGATATTCCTTTTCTTCGATACCCTAAAACAGGCAAAAAACAGCAATTCTAGGCTGGGCCTCCGGTTAATATGTTAGTCCCGAAAATAATATAAAAGTGGAAAATAAAGCCCAATATAGTCCAAAACAGTAGATAATATAGCATGGAGCAATCAAAAATTATAGATACTTTGGAGACGTATCAGCCAGCGAGATCAATTTCGATGATCGTGTACCTTTCATCAGAGCGCAACTTTCTCTTCGGGCCTCGTCTCGTTACCGAAGTGTTGCTCGATCCGGAGGGCTAGAAAAGAAGAAAAAGAAGAGAGTTGATACGTGAACATACCAAAAACAATTAATGCATCAATTAGCTATAGTCAGCACATGCTTAATTAATTAATATATATATATATATACTTGGCCGGACTCCGTTCGGTCACCGGAGCCGTCATCACGGTGTCCTTCCCCCTCCGTTCGGTCATCAGAGCCGTCATCACGGTGTCCTTCCCCCTCCATTCGGTCACTGGAGCCGTCATCACGGTGTCCTTCCTCCTCCATTGTTTGATCATCGTCGTAGCCTGCTTCTTCATCCTGTCTTTCCAGACCATCGGTGCATGTGACGTTGAGAAACGACAAGACGGCATCACTTCCGTGTGCGATTATCTCCCCCAACACCGCTTTTGTTGCTTCGTCTCGGGGGTGCGGATCCATAGTTTCTGCAAATATTTACAACATGGAAATTATTATTCAAACATGAAAGATGGATATATTAGTGGCAAACATAGAACTAGCTAGCTAACCACAATAAGGAATCATATTAGTGGCATGGCCTCGACGCTTCTCTAGGGTTTGGGGTGGCCTCGGCAATGCTTCAAGGGTTTGGGGTGGCCTAAACAAGCTTCAAGGGTTCGGGGTGGCCTCGACAACAACGCTCTTTTAACTTGGTAAATTTGGGTGGCCTCAAGAGAGTTTGTCGATCGGGTAGGGGCGCTGCGGGAGGGGTAGGAGACCGACATTGTTTTTTTCTAGGGTTTGGGTGTCCTCGAGAGTTTTGGTCGAGCGAGAGGGCCGGGGGTGCTCCTGTGGTATAAGTTATCACGGTCGAGAGGGGTATATATATCGACCTCCCCTCTTCTCGAAGTTATCTTGGAAGGAGTTATATATATCGACAACGACGACATACATACATGGGAAAATAATGTTATCGGGGAGGGGGTATATCGACAACAACATACCTGATAAAAAAATAAGAAGACGAAGAAGAAATAAAAAGAGGAGAAGAAGAAAGGAATAGAGGAGAAGATCGAAGAAAAAAAAGAAGAAAAAAAGAGGAGAAGAAGAAAAAATAGAAAATATTCTATCCTCTTCTTTTTCTTCTTTTTTCCTCTTCTTATTTATTTCTCCTCTTCTTCCTCTCCTCTTCTTCTCCTTTCTTCCTCTTCTTATTTTCGTTTTTCCTCTCCTTCTTTTTCTTCTTCTTCCTTTCCTAGCTAGATATATAAAACTTTTCTTCCTTTTCCTTATTTTACGTTTTCCTCTACACTAACCTAAAATGCACTAACCTGCTTTTTCCACTCCTTTTTTTTCTTGTAAATATGAACATATACATAAATTGACAAAAAATATGCACAAAAACATATACATAAATTTTCTTATACATACACAATTGTTTTACAAATATGCACATATATGAACATATACATAAATTGAAAAAAAATACATTTATGAAAAAAATGCTATGAAATAAAATGCAGGGCAGGGGCGGCGGCACGACAGGGCAGGGGCGGCACGCGACGGGGCGGCGTGCGGCGCCAGCGCAGGGCAGGGCGGCGGCACGGTAGGGCAGGGGCGGCGTGCGGTGCCAGCGCAGGGCAGGGGCGGCGGCACGGCGGCCGCACAGGGCAGGGGAGGCGCGCGGTGGCAGCGAAGGGCAGGGGCGGCGGCGCGGTGGCAGCGCGCGGCGGCGACGGCGGCCAGTACAGGCAGGATGAGCAGGGGATCGGGGCGGCGCTCACAGCGAGGTGGCGTCGGCGATGAGGAAGGCTCGGGGACGGCGGACGGCGAAGGCGCGCTTGGGGGCGAGGGCAGGGGCGCGCGGGCTCGGTGACGACGTCGACGACGGCGACGGAGACGGTGACAACGAGGCACGGGCGACGGCGACGGCGCGGTCGGGGGCGGCGGCAGGGCGGCGGGGCAGCCTGGCGGCGTCGAAGAGCTCGGCGTCGTCAGGAGGCAATTGGCGATGAAACTGCCAAATTTTCTAAGTGTGGGCTTATATAGTAGAACCTTTGGTCCCGATTGGTGGCACAAACCGGGACAAATACCCCCCTTTGGTCCCGGTTCGTGCCACCAACCGTGACCAAAGGTCTCTTTTCAGCAGCCCAAAGGGCGGGAAGCGGTGGCCTTTGGTCCTGGTTGGTGGCACCAACCGGGACTAAAGGGGGGGCATTGGTTCTGGTTGGTGCCACGAAAAGGAACCAATGTACCCCTTTAGTCCCGGTTTGTGCCACGAACCGGGACCAAAGGCCTTGCACAGCCGGGAGGTGGTGGGAGTTTAGTCCCACCTCGCTAGTCGAGAGGGGCGCGCAGTGGTTTATAAGCCCCACTGTCGCACCCCTCTCGAGCTCCTCTCCATTGCAGGCTTACGGGCCTAATTATGACTGCTATGCCTGATAGGCCTACTGGGCCTTCTACGGGCCTGAATCCTGGCCCATTGATGCATTTCTAGTCGTATTCAGGCCGTGGTGGCCAAGTAGGTGGCAAATTTTTTATTTTTTTTCCCATTTTTTTGTTTCCTTTTTTGCTTTATTTTTTTGTTTTGTTTCTACTTACAACAAAATACTTATTTATTCTATTTTATTTTGTTTCTAATTACTTATTTATTTTATTTTATGATAATTCTTTTTGCTATTAAAGTTTCTAACAAAAAAAGTTCTTTATGAAAATTCTTTTTGCTTTTAATGATTTTGAACATAATATACTTTGATAATTTTATGGCAAAAACTGGATGCACTTCGTGTACAAAATGGACAATATCTTTCGAAGTATCACGGTTTCATACGGAAACTCGTGTCTTACAAAGGGATTTCATTTTTTTGAACTTATTTGAACTCCATACTTTTTTGTGTTCAAAATGCACCATTCAAAGCCACATCATCAATTTTCAACCCTTTCTGACTTCATTTGTTATTTTTCATGCATTTACTGATTATTTTGAGCTATAAGACCCTGAAATTGAAGAGCACTACAAATGAACTCTGAAAAGGTTGAAAGTTGGCATGGTATCATCATTTCACCCACATAGCATGTGCAAGAAAGTAGAGAGTCTTACGGAAAAAACTGGATGCACTTCGTGTACAAAACGGACAATCTCTTTCGAAGTATTAGGGTTTCATACGGAAACTCGTCTATTACAAAGGGATTTCATTTTTTGATCTTATTTGAACTCCATATTTTTTGTGTGTTCAAAATGCACCATTCAAAGCCAGATCATCAATTTTCAACCCTTTCGGACTTCATTTGTTATTTTTCATGCATTTACTGATTATTTTGAGCTATAAGACCCTGAAATTGAAAAGCACTACAAATGAACTCTGAAAAGGTTGAAAGTTGGCATGGTATCATCATTTCACCCATATAGCATGTGCAAGAAAGTAGAGAGGCTTACGGCAAAAACCGGATGCACTGCGTGTACAAAACGGACAATCTCTTTCGAAGTATCAGGGTTTCATACGGAAACTCGTCTGTTACAAAGGGATTTCATTTTTCTGAACTTATTTGAACTCCATACTTTTTCTGTGTTCAAAGTGCACCATTCAAAGCCATATCATCAATGTTCAACCCTTTCTGACTTCATTTGTTATTTTTCATGCATTTACTGATTATTTTGAGCTATAAGACCGTGAAATTGAAAAGCACTACAAATGAACTCTGAAAAGGTTGAAAGTTGGCATGGTATCATCATTTCACCCACATAGCATGTGCAAGAAAGTTGAGAGGCTTACGGCAAAACTGGATGCACTTCGTGTACAAAACGGATAATCTCTTTCGAAGTATCAGGGTTTCATATGGAAACTCGTTTGTTACCAAGGGATTTCATTTTTTTGAACTTATTTGAACTCCATACTTTTTTTGTGTTCAAAATGCACCATTCAAAGCCACAACATCAATTTTCAACCCTTTCTGACTTCATTTGTTATTTTTCATGCATTTACTGATTATTTTGAGCTATAAGACCCTGAAATTGAAAAGCACTACAAATGAACTCTGAAAAGGTTGAAAGTTGGCATGGTATCATCATTTCACCCACATAGAATGTGCAATAAAGTAGAGAGGCTTACAGCAAAAACTGGATGCACTTCGTGTACAAAACGGACAATCTCTTTCGAAGTATTAGGGTTTCATACGGAAACTCGTCTGTTACAAAGGGATTTCATTTTTTGAACTTATTTTAACTCCATAGTTTTTCTGTGTTCAAAATGCACCATTCAAAGCCACATCATCAATTTTCAACCCTTTCTGACTTCATTTGTTATTTTTCATGCATTTACTGATTATTTTGAGCTATAAGACCCTGAAATTGAAAAGCACTACAAATGAACTCTGAAAAGGTTGAAAGTTGGCATGGTATCATCATTTCACCCACATGGCATGTGCAAGAAAGTAGAGAGGCTTACGGCAAAAACCGGATGCATTGCGTGTACAAAACGGACAATCTCTTTCGAAGTATCATGGTTTCATACGGAAACTCGTCTGTTACAAAGGGATTTCATTTTTTTTTGAACTTATTTGAACTCCATACTTTTTCTGTGTTCAAAATGCACCATTCAAAGCCACATCATCAATTTTCAACCCTTTCTGACTTCATTTGTTATTTTTCATGCATTACTGATTATTTTGAGCTATAAGACCCTGAAATTGAAAAGCACTACAAATGAACCCTGAAAAGGTTGAAAGTTGGCATGGTATCATCATTTCACTCACATAGCATGTGCAAGAAAGTAGAGAGGCTTACGAAAAAAACTGGATGCACTTCGTGTATAAAATGCACCATTCAAAGCCACATCATCAATTTAGTACATATAGCTCTCATGGATAGATAAGTGACCAAATTAATAGAAGTTCATCATCACATTATAAACAAAGTACATACATAGTTCTCGTTGAACAACATATAGCTCTCTAGAGCATCTAGTTAAACCTTACATTGAAACTATGTGAAACCTTTCAATGCAACAATAAATGCGATGATAATCACAACCAAGGTAAAAATTGATCCAACGGCATAATGATACCAAGCCTCCGTATGAATGGCATATTTTCTAATCTTTCTCATCTTCAACCGCATTGCATCCATCTTGATCTTGTGATCATCGACGACATCCGCAACATGCAACTCCAATATCATCTTCTCCTCCTCAATTTTTTTATTTTTTCCTTCAAGTAATTGTTTTCTTCTTCAACTAAATTTAACCTCTTGAAAATAGGGTCGGTTGGAATTTCCGGTTCAACTACCTCCTACATAAATATAATCTATGTCAACTTGATGGGCATAATTGTCATAAACAATAGATGAACCAAATAGTTATAAAAGATAATATATACCACATCCGAATCATAGCCAGGACGAGGGCCGACGGGGGCGGATACCAAAACCATCGCACTATATAATAACAAGCAATAATGAAAGTAAGAAAATTAGACAAGTATCTGTCTAAAGTAAGAATTTTTTTTCTTTCAGAAGAAGGTAAGAAGCTCACCACAGTGGTGCAGGCGACGAGATCGGCGCGGGCGATCGACGGCGGTGAAGACGGGGACGGGACGGGACGGACCGCTAAACCTAGACAAATATCGGGGGAAATGGAGCTTGGAGGTCAAGCTTAGGGAGGAGAAAGCTTAACTAGCGTGGCTCGGGCATTTCATTGAACACCTCGTGTGCATAGGAGGTGAGCTACAGCACCCAAATGCCCTCTCCTCGCCGGCCAGAAAAAACAGAGCACTGTGGAGTGCTCTGCTGCGGCGACGGGGTATATATAGGCAACTCATTTGTCCCGGTTTGTGGCTGGAACCGGGACTAAAGCCCAGCCTTCTATCCCGGTTCGAGCCAAGAACCGGGACCAACGTTTGTGGGCCAGGAGCGAGGCCCATTGGACCCGGTTCGTGCCTGGAACCGGGACAAATGGGTCCATACGAACCGGGACCAATGCCCACGAGGCCCCGGCCGGCCCCCTGGGCTCACGAACCGAGACGAATGCATCCATTGGTCCCGGTTCATGGAAGAATCGGGACTAATGGGCTGGCCAGGCCTGAACGAAAGCCCCTTTTTCTACTAGTGAAGCTTGGGGACGAATTGCATTGGGAGTAGGACTCCTCCTCCCTTGCCCGGTAAGTAGAATGCAAAGAAGTCAACTACGCCTTGATTCTCCAGTAGAAAAGGAAGTCAACTATGTAAGCCTTGTGTCTCTAGTAGAAAAAGAAGTCAACTACGCCTTGTGTCTTCAGTAGTTCAGTGCTAATAACACATATCAATAGCAAATACTCGAGCAAGTGCTGCAGGTGAGCTCCTGTGCATGGCACGTGCATGCGACCTTTCATGTGTTTGGTTTATTGAGGATGGGAATAGGATGATTATAGTACAACCGAGACAAAATGGGTAGCAGTTGTGAGATCACCTCCCGATTTAGAAGTTCTGAAGCTCTGTTAATGAGTTGAATGGGCCAAAACTATTGATATCTTATTTCTATGTTCCAAGGATACGCTTTACAAATTTTTGTGCCAACTTTTCCAAGGAAAAAATAACATATAAACTGATGTTCAATTTAGTTTTTCATTGGCCCAGTGTAGTTAAATGTTACCTAGATTAATACCATCGTGTAAGGAATATTATGTTCAATAATCAATAGTTATTTCACTATTATTACATTATTATGTATTTATGTGAAACTACCAAAGTTAACAAAAGTGGATCAGAATGAAAGTTTCCATTTTAGTGCCGATTTCATGCAAAATTATTCACAAATTTTTCAAAAGAGCGAGAACAAGAAGGTGCTAACATAACTTTCTTATGTTATCCTTACAGATTGCTTTTGCTCCATCCAATAAAATGCTCCTTTCCTCTCTCTAGCTATATGTGTTACATATTTGACCCATTTTTGTTTTGTAAAACGACTGAAGTTCCCTCACTTCAATTACTGACATTGTATAGATAGGTTTTACCAAATTTAACTTCCATGTTTCATTCCTTCATATGTGAAAGAAAATTCAAATCATCCTCTTGAAAAAATGGACGGGTGCGGTAAAGCGTGATATGTCTCCAACGTATCTATAATTTTTGATTGCTCCATGCTATATTATCTATTGTTTGGAATGTTTATGGGCTTTATTATACACTTTTATATCATTTTTGGGACTAACCTATTAACCCAGAGCCCAGTGCTAGTTTCTGTTTTTACCCTGTTTTAGGGTTTCGAAGAAAAGGAAAATCAAACGGAGTCCAATTAACCTGAAACTTCACGGAACTCATTTTTGGAAGGAAAGAAGCCCAGAAGACTTGGAGTGCACGTCGGGGGACCTGTGAGGAGGCCACGAGGTAGGGGGCGCGCCCACCCCCCTGGGCGCACCCTCCACCCTCGTGAGCCCCTCGTGGCCCCCCTGACGTACTTCTTCTGCCTATATATCTCCATATACCCTAAAAACATCTGAGAGCACAATAGATCGGGAGTTCCGCCGCCAGAAGCCTCTGTAGCCACCGAAAACCAATCTAGACCCGTTCCGGCACCCTGCCGGAGGGAGCAATCCCTCTCTGGTGGCCATCTTCATCATCCCGGTGCTCTCCATGACAAGGAGGGAGTAGTTCTCCCTCGGGGCTGAGGGTATGTACCAGTAGCTATGTGTTTGATCTCTCTCTCGTGTTCTTGAGGTGATACGATCTTGATGTATCGCGAGCTTTGCTATTATATTTGGATCTTATGATGTTTCTCCCCCCTCTACTCTCTTGTAATGGATTGAGTTTTCCCTTTGAAGTTATCTGATCGGATTGAGTCTTTAAAGATTTGAGAACACTTGATGTATGTCTTGCCATGCGTATCTGTGGTGACAATGGGATACCACGTAATTCACTTGATGTATGTTTTGGTGATCAACCTGCGGGTTCCGCCCATGAACCTATGCATAGGGGTTGGCACACATTTTCGTCGTGATTCTCCCGTAGAAACTTTGGGGCACTCTTTGAGGTCCTTTGTGTTGGTTGAATAGATGAATCTGAGATTGTGTGACGCATATCGTATAATCATACCCACGGATACTTGAGGTGACATTGGAGTATCTAGGTGACATTAGGGTTTTGGTTGATTTGTGTCTTAAGGTGTTATTCTAGTACGAACTCTAGGGCTGTTTGTGACACTTATAAGAATAGCCCAACGGATTGATTGGAAAGAATAACTTTGAGGTGGTTTCGTACCCTACCATAATCTCTTCCTTCGTTCTCCGCTATTAGTGACTTTGGAGTGACTCTTTGTTGCATGTTGAGGGATAGTTATGTGATCCAATTATGATATTATTGTTGAGGGAACTTGCACTAGCGAAAGTATGAACCCTAGGCCTTGTTTCAACGCATTGCAATACCGTTTACGCTCACTTTTATCATTCGTTACCTTGCTGTTTTTATATTTTCAGATTACAAATACCTTTATCTACCATCCATATACCACTTGTATCACCATCTCTTCGCCGAACTAGTGCACCTATACAATTTACCAGTGTATTGGGTGTGTTGGGGACACAAGAGACTCTTTGTTATTTGGTTGCAGGGTTGCTTGAGAGAGACCATCTTCATCCTACGCCTCCTACGGATTGATAAACCTTAGGTCATCCAGTTGAGGGAAATTTGCTACTGTCCTACAAACCTCTACACTTGGAGGCCCAACAACGTCTACAAGAAGAAGGTTGTGTAGTAGACATCAAAGCGCGCCATCCATGATCTAGTATATACTAGAGGATTTGGCCCCAAGTGACACACAAGTTCTATTGTTACGTTTAGGGCCTCCTCTAGTTCTCTCTTGTTATAGTTCTAATTTAGACTTGATATGTATTAGAGCTAATTATTGTTTTCATCTTATCCACACAATAGAGAAGACCTATGAGGTTCTCATCTCTATCCTCTAATTCTCCTGCGACGTCTAGCTCTGGATCGTGAAGCCCGAATGCATGCAAATCGTAGAGAAGTCGTGCTTTTGTTCTTTGGTTCGAGGGGTCGTTCTTGAACAGTTCTAGGGACTTTGTCAATGATCTACACCAACTCTTCTTCTTCTGCAACTCGAAGTTGGTAATGATCCACTCTATTTCTCTAATGCTTCTTCATAGTGATCCAGGATCTTGATTGTAGGCCACTATTTTCTACTACATTTCCCAACATGAGACACTAAAACACGACAAAATTGTCTCTTCTTGAGGGCAAATCCTAGGAGGATTCTGTCATCGGAGGGTTACCTAGAGCTTAATGTAGATGTGGGCGTAGCCAAGGTAAATTCAAATAGAGTCGTTGTTTGTCTGTCTGGACTAGGATGGTATCTGCCATGATTCTTGGGTATGTGTGTTTGATGACCTCGTGGACCCTGCAACCCTTGTGGCAATGGCATATTGCCAAGCGCTTGCTCTTGCAAAACATCACACATCAAATTTTGATACTCATAATTTAGATAGGATCTATCATTTTACAGTGGAGGCAAGCTTTGGCTGATCCAGCTACTTGACTCACTCATTGTACCCATAAACAGTATTGAAAAATGTTTTTGTTGATGATAAAAAACATGAGGTAGTGCGTGGCCGAGTACAAGAGGGTATAAAGAACTAGACTCTGGTCGGACACCGCTCATTGTGTACCATCCCTCCCATCCCTCTCCTTCTATCTTCCCTGCCCCCTTTCTTGTTGCTTGAAACATGTATCTCAGATATGTAACTATCTAGTTGTGAGTTGAAAGTGAAGGAAATATGCCCGAGAGGCAATAATAAAGTTGTTATTTATATATCCTTATATCATGATAAATGTTTATTATTCATGCTAGAATTGTATTAACCCAAAACTTAGTACATGTGTGAATACATAGGCAAACAGAGTGTCCCTAGTATGCCTCTACTAGACTAGCTCGTTAATCAAAGATGGTTAAGTTTCCTGACCATAGACATGTGTTTTCAGAGAATGATGTGATGGACAAGACCCATCCATTAGCTTAGCATAATGATCGTTTAGTTTTATTGCTATTGCTTTCTTCATGACCTATACATGTTCCTCTGACTATGAGATTATGCAACTCCCGAACACCGGAGGACTGAGGACCCACAAGTATAGGGGATGGCAACAGTTTTTGAGGGAAGAGTATATTCAACCCAAATTTATTGATTCGACACAAGGGGAGCCAAATAATATTCTCAAGTATTAACAGTTGAGTTGTCAATTCAACCGCACCTGAAAGACTTAATATCTGCAGCAAAGTAATATGATAGTAACGGTAACGGTAGCAAAAGTAATAGTATTGGTTTTGTAGTGATTGTAACAGTGGCAACGGAAAAGTAACTAAGCAAAGAACAATATGTGAAAAGCTCGTAGGCAATGGATCAGTGATGGATAATTATGTCGGATGTGATTCCTCATGCATGAGTTATAACATAGGGTGACACAGAACTAGCTCCAGTTCATCAATGCAATGTAGGCATGTATTCTGAATATAGTCATACGTGCTTATGGAAAAGAACTTGCATGACATCTTTTGTCCTACCCTCCCGTGGAAGCGGGGTCCTATTGGAAACTAAGGGATATTAAGGCCTCCTTTTAATAGAGTACCGGACCAAAGCATTAACACTTAGTGAATACATGAAGTCCTCAAACTACGGTCATCACCGGGAGTGGTCCCGATTATTGTCACTTTGGGGTTACCGGATCATAACACATAGTAGGTGACTATTGACTTGCAAGATAGGATCAAGAACTCACATATATTCATGAAAACATAATAGGTTCAGATCTGAAATCATGGCACTCGGGCCCTAGTGACAAGCATTAAGCATAGCAAAGTCATAGCAACATCAATCTCAGAACATAATGGATACTAGGGATCAAACCCTAACAAAACTAACTCGATTACATGATAAATCTCATCCAACCCATCACCATCCAGCAAGCCTACGATGGAATTACTCACGCACGGCGGTGAGCATCATGAAATTGGTGATGGAGGAAGGTTGATGATGATGATGATGGCGATGGATTCCCCTCTCCGGAGCCCCGAACGGACTCCAGATCAGCCCTCCCGAGAGAGATTCACTATTAGGGAAAATCCTAGCAGTAGCGCGGGTGCCCGCGCTACTAATACGGCGCTACAACTAATTGGTAGTAGTAGCGCGGGTGCCACCCGTGCTACTACTACGTCCGTTAGCAGTAGCGTGGATACCACCCGCGCTACTACTAACTAGTAGTAGCGTGGGTCTGGACCCTCGTTACTGCTAACTAATTAGGAATTAAAAAATAAATTCTAGCCATGGCTGCTGCTGCTAGCTAGGTGTCATTATCCTGTTCATCCATGGTCGATGCTGATCCTAGAGGGGATGAAGTCGTCCATGGTGATACACCTCTCCTTGGCTGCTGCTACAAAAAAGAGACAAGGATTAGAAGAGGAAGAGAGAGATAGAGAGGAGTAGGTGCAGCAACTCACCGGTGGCTGCCGGAGTTGGAGCCGAAACCCTAGATGACGCCATGGATGGCGCTCTGCTCAATCTGGGAAATGAAGAGAGAGAGAGAGAGAGAGAGGAGTAAGAACAACTCACCTATGGTTGTGTCCATGGAGGATCTGACCGCCGCCATGGATGGCGCTCTGCTGGATCTCCCTCTCCTTCCAACATTAGAGAAGGAGGAGGAAGGAGGGGGAGGGGGCTGCGGTGGGTGTGGAGGTCACCGGATTTGGGGGAGGCATGAGGTGCGAGACTGGCGATGGTGGTGGATGAGGAAGGGAATCGCGGGTGGGAGGGAGAAGCGGAATGGGAGAGCCTATGGAGAGAGGGGGGAGAGTGAGGGAGAGAGGAGGTATTCGACCGAGGATATGGAGACATTACCTACCTTGTACTTAGTAGTAGCGAGGGGTATAAACCCGCGCTACTACTATCAACTTAGTAGTAGCGCGGGTTCATACCCCTCGCTACTACTATGGCATGTCCCCGGGGGGCACGGTAGAGACTGCTTAGTAGTAGCGAGGGTTAAAAACCCGCGCTACTACTATCAACTTAGTAGCAGCGAGGGGTAAAAAACCATGCTACTAGTAAGTAGCAGCAGCGGGGGGTATAAACCCGCGCTACTAGTAAGTGCCTGTCTATAAGCTTTTCCCTAGTAGTGATTGATACGTCTCCAACGTATCCATAATTTTTTATTGTTCCATGCTATTATATTATCCGTTTTAGATGATAACGGGCTTTATTTTACACTTTTATATTATTTTTGGGACTAACCTATTAACCAGAGGCCCAGCCCAAATTGCATTTTTTTGCCTATTTCAGTGTTACGCAGAAAAGGAATATCAAATGGATTCCAAACGGAATGAAACCTTCGGGAGAGTTATTTTTGGGACGGAAGCAATCTAGGAGACTTGGAGTAGACGTCAGGGAAGCTTCGAGGTGGCCACGAGGCAGGGAGGCGCGCCTACCCCCTAGGCACGCCCCCACCCTCCTAGCCCCCTCGTGGCTCCCCTGACCGACTTCTTTCGCCTATATATATATATCCATATACCCTAAAAACATCGAAGAGCAGAATAGATCGGGAGTTCCACCGCCAGAAGCCTCCGTAGCCACCGAAAACCAATCTAGACCCATTCCGGCACCCTGCCGGAGGGGAGAATCCCTCTCCGGTGGCCATCTTCATCATCCCGGCGCTCTCCATGATGAGGAGGGAGTAGTTCTTCCTCGGGGCTGAGGGTATGTACCAGTAGCTATGTGTTTGACCTCTCTCTCTCTCGTGTTCTTGAGGTGGTACGATCTTGATGCATCGCGAGCTTTGCTATTATAGTTGGATCTTATGATGTTTCTCCCCCTCTACTCTCTTGTGATGAATTGAGTTTTCCCTTTGAAGTTGTCTTATAGGATTGAGTCTTTAAGGATTTGAGAACACTTCATGTATGTCTTGCACGTGCTTATCTGTGGTGACAATGAGATATCATGTGATCCACTTGATGTATCTTTTGGTGATCAACTTGCGAGTTCCGTGACCTCGTAAACTTATGCATAGGGGTTGGCACATGTTTTCGTCTTGACTCTCCGGTAGAAACTTTGGGGCACTCTTTGAAGTTCTTTGTGTTGGTTGAATAGATGAATATGAGATTGTGTGATGCATATCGTATAATCATACCCACGGATACTTGAGGTCAGGGGCGGAGCCAGGGGGACGAGCAGGGGCCTGCCCCCCCCCCAATGATCAACAATTTTAGTAGAAGCAACTAGTAATTATCAACAAGATTCGATCAATATACGTACTCGCCCCCCCCCATACTCGAATCCTGGCTCCGCCACTACTTGAGGTGACATTGGAGTATCTAGGTGACATTAGGGTTTTGGTTAATTTGTGTCTTAATGTGTTATTCTAGTACGAACTCTTGAATAGATCGATCAGAAAGAATAACTTTGAGGTGGTTTCGTACCCTACCATAATCTCTTCGTTTGTTCTCCGCTATTAGTGACTTTGGAGTGACTCTTTGTTGCATGTTGAGGGATAGTTATATGATCCCATTATGTTATTATTGTTGAGAGGACTTGCACTAGTGAAAGTATGAACCCTAGGCCTTGTTTCAACACATTGCAATACCATTTGTGCTCAGTTTTATCATTAGTTACCTTGCTGTTTTTATATTTTCAGATTACAAAAACCTATATCTATCATCCATATTGCACTTGTATCACCATCTATCCGCCGAACTAGTGCACCTATACAATTTACCATTGTATTGGGTGTGTTGGGGACACAAGAGACTCTTTGTTATTTGGTAGCAGGGTTGTCTGAGAGAGACCATCTTCATCCTACGCCTCCCACGGATTGATAAACCTTAGGTCATCCACTTGAGGGAAATTTGATGTTGTCCTACAAACCTCTGCACTTGGAGGCCTAACAACGTCTACAAGAAGAAGGTTGTGTAGTAGACATCAAGCTCTTTTCTGGCGCCGTTACCGGGGAGGTTAGCGCTTGAAGGTATATCTTTATATCTTGCAATCGAATCTTTTAGTTTCTTGTTTTAGCCCTAGTTTAGTTTATAAAGGAAAATTAAAAATGGAATTGAGTTTGCCTCATACGCTTCATCTTATTAATATTTTTCGTGAGAATGATGGAAAGGAAAATTGTGCTCAAGTGCTAGAAGAAGAAGTCTATAAAATGTTTCGCACTAAATCTTTAAATGATGAGCATGATTGCATTGTTGTTAGTATGAACTCCTTGAATATCCATAGTACTAATGATGATTGCACTACTCATAATGAAAATGTCTCTTATAAGCATGTCAATTTTTGTGGAGTGCATAGAGTTTGCAAGTACACACCAAAAAGGGAAGATAGATTTTGCAAGAGGCATAAGTATTTGGAAACTAAATGGTTGCAAGAAAGGCTAGATGTTTGTGCTGAAAATTTAAAATTTCTTCACCATACTTGTGAACTTTGCAATGAACATGGTCATTTAAATCTCAAATGCAAACTGTTTCATGATCGTATTGTGTCCAAAAATTGTGATGATTTGATTTCCCTTGCACATCATAATGAACTTAGTTTGCTTTTTGGTTATGAAGAAATGAAACGTATAACTAAGCATATTCCAGAATATAACTTTGAGAAATTCCTCGATATTGATCTAGAAGACATTCGTATGTATTGTGCGGTGAATTGCATTGAAAATCCTTATATTGCCAATTACATAAAGAAAAGAAAAGAAATAGAGGATGAAGAGAATACTAATGAAAGGGAAGAGGCTTCCCAATATCCTCCTATTATTTCTTATGATGAATCAGGTAACGAGGAGGAGTCTTCTATTCAACCAATCTCATCAATAAGGAGCTCCGAAAAGAGGATTAAACCCACACATGATGTGAAGAAGAAAAAGAAAAGACGGAGAAGCAAAGGTAAAAATGTATCCCTCCCAAATAATTTTTCTCATATTACTCATTGTGATGATGATAATTGTTATACTATTGGTGCTATCCATACTATTAATGATGAGAGTGATTATGCTTATGATATGAAAAGGCCCAAGCTTGGGGATGCTATGTTTGTTGAGAATGACATGTTTGAGAATGTATTTTCTGCAATTAATGTTAGTCCCAAGCTTGGGGATGCTATGTTTAATGAATATGATATTTGTAGTCTCCCAAGTTTTGATATGCAAATTTATTATGATGATAGCATGCCTCCTACTTATGATGATTATATTGATGAAAGTGGGTTTGGAAGAGTGTCAACTTTAGGAAGTAATGATCCCACTATTTTGGAGGATGTTGAATCTTATTCTAATAATTATGAAAGTGGATTTGGAGAGGTCATGACTTTATTTAGTAATGATTCCACTATCTTGGAAGAGGTTTCAATTGATTATGATGAGAACAAAGTTGCTACCTATGATGATTATTGTGATGACACTTATGCTATAAAAAGTAGTGATGATTATATTCATAAAACTTGCCATGATTATGATTACCCTTTTTCTAAACATTACTCCTTTAATGTGGAAACAACTTATAGTATTCGAGTTTCTTATGATACTCCCACTATTACGAACGAGAAGAATTTTGCTTATGTGGAGAGTGATAAAATTTCTATGCTTGTAGATCATGAAAAGAATGCTTTATGTGATAGTTATATGGTTGAATTCATTCATGATGCTACTGAAAATTATTATGAGGGAAGAACATATGCTTGTAGGAATTGCAATAATATCAAGTTTCCTCTCTGTGTGCTTAAAGTTTTAAAGTTATGCTTGTTTTGCCTTCCTATGCTAGTTGATTACTGTTCCCATAAATTATTTGATCACAAAATCTCTATGAATAGGAAGTGGGTTAGACTTAAATGTGCTAGTAATATTCTTCATGATGCTCTATTTATGTTTCAATTCTTATCTTTTATGTGAGCATCATTGAAATCATCATGCCTAGCTAAGGGCGTTAAACGATAGCGCTTGTTGGGAGGCAACCCAATTTTATTTTTATTCCTTACTTTTTGCTCCTGTTTAGTAATAAATAATTTATATAGCCTCTGTTTTGGTTGTTTTTTTGTGTTTAATTAATGTTTGTGCCAAGTAGAACCATTGGGAAGACTTGGAGGAAGTCTTTTTGATCCTGCTGTAAAAAACAGAAACTTTAGCGCTCGCGAGAATTTCTCCCATTTTTTACTGAAGAGTGCTATTTAGTTAGTTCTTTTTTCATATGATTAATACATAAATTCCTCACGTCCAGAAATTTATTTTAGAATTTTTGGGGTTCGATAAGTATTCGAAAACTACAGATTACTACAGAATGTTCTGTTTTTGACAGATTCTGTTTTTCGTGTGTTGTTTACTTATTTTGATGAATCTATGGCTAGTAATAGAGTTTATGAACCAAAGAAAAGTTGGAATACAGTAGGTTTAACACCAATATAAATAAAGAATGAGTACATTACAGTACCTTGAAGTGGTGGTTTGTTTTATTTTACGAACGGAGCTCACGAAGATTTTCTTTTAAGTTTTGTGCTGTGAAGTTTTCAAGTTTTGGGTAAGGATTTGATGGATTATGGAACAAGGAGTGGAAAGAGCCTAAGCTTGGGGATGTCCAAGGCACCGCAAGGTAAAATCCAAGGACACCAAAAAGCCTAAGCTTGGGGATGCCCCGGAAGTCATCCCCTCTTTCGTCTTCCTCTATCGGTAACTTTACTTGGAGCTATATTTTTATTCGCCACATGATATGTGTTTTGCTTGGAGCGTCTTGTATGATTTGAGTCTTTACTTTTTAGTTTACCACAATCATCCTTATTTTACACACCTTTTGAGAGAGACACACATGAATTGGAATTTATTAGAATACTCTATGTGCTTCACTTATATCTTTTGAGCTATATAGTTTTTGCTCTAGTACTTCACTTATATCTTTTAGAGCATGGTGGTGGTTTTATTTTATAGAAATAATTGATCTATCATGCTTCACTTATATTATTTTGAGAGTCCTTTAGAACAACATGGCAATTTTCTTTTAGGCATAATAAAAACTTTTATATAACTGCATTGAATACTAAGAGAAGTTTGATACTTGATGATTGTTTTGAGATATGGAGATAGTGATATCAAAGTTGTGCTAGTTGAGTAGTTGTGAATTTGAGGAATACTTGTGTTGAAGTTTGTAGGTCCCGTAGCATGCACGTATGATAAACATTGTGTAACAAATTTGAAACATGAGGTGTTATTTGATTGTCTTCCTTATGAGTGGCGGTCGGGGACGAGCGATTGTCTTTTCCTACCAATCTATCCCCCTAGGAGCATGCGTGTAATACTTGGTTTTTGATGACCTCTAGATTTTTGCAATAAGTATGTGAGTTCTTTATGACTAATGTTGAGTCCATGGATTATACGCACTCTCACCCTTCCATCATTGCTAGCCTCCTTGGTACCGTGCGTTCCCTTTCTCACCTTGAGAGTTGGTGCAAACTTCGCCGGTGCATCCAAACCCTGTGATACGATACACTCTATCACACATAAACCTCCTTATATCTTCCTCAAAACAGCCACCATACCTACCTATTATGGCATTTCCATAGCCATTCCAAGATATATTGCCATGCAACTTTCCACCGTTCCATTTGTTATGACACGCATCATCATTCTCATATTGCTTTGCATGATCATGTAGTTGACATCGTATTTGTGGCAAAGCCACCATTCATAATTCTTTCATACATGTCACTCATGAGTCATTGCACATCCCGGTACACCGCCGGAGGCATTCATATAGAGTCATATCTTGTTCTAGTATCGAGTTGTAATCATTGAGTTGTAAAAAAATAGAAGTGTGATGATCATCAGTAATAGAGCATTGTCCCATAAAAAAGAGAAAGGTCAAATAATAAAAAAGGAAGGCCCAAAAAAATAAAATAAATAAATAAGGGGGCAATGCTACTATCCTTTTTTCCACACTTGTGCTTCAAAGTAGCACCATGATCTTTATGATAGAGAGTCTATTGTTTTGTCATTTTCAGATACTATTGGGAATTTTTCATTATAGAACTTGTCTTGTATATTCCAACAATGGGCCTCCTCAAGTGCCCTAGGTCTTCGTGAGCAAGAAAGTTGGATGCACACCCACTTAGTTTCTTTTGTTGAGCCTTCATACATTTATAGCTCTAGTGCACCCGTTGCATGGCAATCCCTACTCCTTGCATTGACATCAATTGATGGGCATCTCTCTAGCCCATTGATTAGCCGCGTCGAAGTGAGACTTTATCCTTTTTGTCTTCTCCACATAACCCCCTTCATTATATTCTATTCCACCCATAGTTCTATATCCATGGCTCACGCTCATTTATTGCGTGAAAGTTGAAAAAAGTTTGAGATTACTAAAGTATGAAACAATTGCTTGGCTTGTCATCGGGGTTGTGCATGATGAGAGCATTCTTGTGTGACGAAAATGGAGCATGACCAAACTATATGATTTTGTAAGGATGAACTTTATTTGGCCATGTTATTTTTAGAAGACATGATTGCTTAGTTAGTATGCTTGAAGTATTATTATTTTTATGTCAATATTAAACTTTTATCTTGAATCTTTCGGATCTGAACATTCATGCCACAATAAAGAAAATTACATTGAGAAATATGTTAGGAAGCATTCCACATCAAAAATTCTATTTTTTATCATTTACCTACCCGAGGACGAGCAGGAATTAAGCTTGGGGATGCTTGATACGTCTCTAACGTATCTATAATTTTGATTGTTCCATGCTATTATATTATCTGTTTTGGATGATGACGGGCTTTATTTTACACTTTTATATTATTTTTGGGACTAACCTATTAACCGGAGGCCCAGCCCAAATTGTTGTTGTTTTGCCTATTTCAGTGTTTCGCAGAAAAGGAATATCAAACGGAGTCCAAACGGAATGAAACCTTCGGGAGAATTATTTTTGGAACGGAAGCAATCCAGGAGACTTGGAGTAGACGTCAGGGAAGCTTCGAGGTGGCCATGAGGCAGGGAGGCGCGCCTGCCCCCCTCGGCGCACCCCCACCCTCGTGGGCCCCTCGTGGCTCCCCTGACCGAATATATATCCGTATACCCTAAAACATCGAAGAGCGGAATAGATCGGGAGTTCCGCCGCCAGAAGCCTCTGTAGCCACCGAAAACCAATCTAGACCCGTTCCGGCACCCTGCTGGAGGGGGGAATCCCTCTCCGGTGGCCATCTTTATCATCTCGACGCTCTCCATGATGTTGAGGGAGTAGTTCTTCCTCGGGGCTGAGGGTATGTACTAGTAGCTATGTGTTTGACCTCTCTCTCTCGTGTTCTTGAGGTGGTACGATCTTGATGCATCGCGAGCTTTGCTATTATAGTTGGATCTTATGATGTTTCTCCCCCTCTACTCTCTTGTGATGAATTGAGTTTTCCCTTTGAAGTTGCCTTATCGGATTGAGTCTTTAAGGATTTGAGAACACTTGATGTATGTCTTGCACGTGCTTATCTGTGGTGACAATGGGATATCATGTGATCCACTTGATGTATGTTTTGGTGATCAACTTGCGAGTTCCGTGACCTCGTGAACTTATGCATAGGGGTTGGCACACGTTTTCGTCTTGACTCTCCAGTAGAAACTTTGGGGCACTCTTTGAAGTTCTTTGTGTTGGTTGAATAGATGAATATGAGATTGTTTGATGCATATCGTATAATCATACCCACGGATACTTGAGGTGACATTGGAGTATCTAGGTGACATTAGGGTTTTGGTTGATTTGTGTCTTAAGGTGTTATTCTAGTATGAACTCTTGAATAGATCGATCAGAAAGAATAACTTTGAGGTGGTTTCATACCCTACCATAATCTCTTCGTTTGTTCTCTGCTATTAGTGACTTTGGAGTGACTCTTTGTTGCATGTTGAGGGATAGTTATATGATCCAATTATGTTATTATTGTTGAGAGGACTTTCACTAGTGAAAGTATGAACCCTAGGCCTTGTTTCAACACATTGCAATACCATTTGTGCTCACTTTTATCATTAGTTACCTTGCTGTTTTTATATTTTCAGATTACAAAAACCTATATCTATCATCCATATTACACTTGTATCTCCATATCTTCGCCGAACTAGTGCACCTATACAATTTACCATTGTATTGGGTGTGTTGGGGACACAAGAGACTCTTTGTTATTTGGTTGTAGGGTTCTTTGAGAGAGACCATCTTCATCCTATGCCTCCCACGGATTGACAAACCTTAGGTCATCCACTTGAGGGAAATTTGCTGTTGTCCTACAAACCTCTGCACTTGGAGGCCTAACAACGTCTACAAGAAGAAGGTTGTGTGGTAGACATCAGTGATTAGGGCTTGCTGCGGCTCCGTATCGTAAAACGCGATGAATCCTTCTCTCTAATTTTTTTTCTCCCTGAAAGTGAATATATAGAGTTGGAGTTGAGGTCGGTGGAGCACCAGGGGGCCCACGAGGCGGGGGCACGCTCAGGGGGTAGGCGCGCCCCCCACCCTCGTGGACAGGGTGTGGGCCCCCTGGCCTTGATTCTTTCGCTAGTATTTTTTATATATTCCAAAAATATTCTCCGTTGATTTTCAGGTCATTCCGAGAACTTTTATTTCCGCACAAAAATAACACCATGGCAATTCTGCTGAAAACAGCGTCAGTCCGGGTTAGTCCCATTCAAATCATGCAAGTTAGAGTCCAAAACAAGGGCAAAAGTGTTTTGAAAAGTAGATACGTTGGAGACGTATCAAGGAACACCTGGTGTGCTATCAAACGTCACAATGTAACTGGGTGATTATAAAGATGCTCTACAGGTGTCTCCGATGGTGTTTATTGAGTTGGCATAGATTGAGATTAGGACTTGTTACTCCGTGTATCGGAGAGGTATCTCTGGGCCCTCTCGGTAATGCACATCACTATGAGCCTTGCAAGCAACGTGTCTAATGAGTTAGCCACGGGATGATGCATTACAGAACGGGTAAAGAGACTTGCCGATAACGAGAATGAACTAGGTATTGTGATACTGACGATCGAATCTTGGGCAAGTAACATACCGATGACAAAGGGAACAATGTATGTTGTTGTGCGGGGGTGGCCAGGGAGGTGCCCCCCCCTTTCCAATCCAAATTGGACAAGGGGTGGGGGCGGCACCCCCCTCCCCCCCTTTCCCTCTCCTAATCCTCCTCTCTTTCCCTCTTTTCTATTCCGAAAAAGGAAAAAGGAGAGGGGAATCCTACTTGGACTAGGGAGTCCTAGTAGGACTCCTCACACCTGGCGCGCCCCCCTTGGGCCGGCCACCTCTCCTCCCCCCCTTTATATACGTGGGAGGGGCACCCTAAAGGCACACTAAGCTTTCTCTTAGCCGTGTGTGGTGCCCCCTCCATGGTTACACACCTCGATCATATCATCATAGTGCTTAGGCGAAGCCCTGCACTTGTAACTTCATCATCACCATCGCCACGCCGTCGTGCTGACGGAGCTCTCCCTTGTCCTCAACTGGATCAAGAGATCGAGGGACGTCATCGAGCTGAACGTGTGCTGAACACGGAGGTGCCGTGCGTTCGGTGCTTGGATCAGTTGGATCGCGAAGACGTTCGACTACATCAACCATGTTACTAAACGCTTCTGCTTTCGGTCCACGAGGATACATGGACACACTCTCCCCGCTCGTTGATATGCTTCTCCTCGATAGATCTTGCGTGATCATAGGAAAATGTTTGAAATACTACATTCCCCAACAGTGGCATCTGAGCCAAGTCTATGCATAGATGTTATATGCATGAGTAGAACACAACGAGTTGTGGGCGATAATAGTCATACTGCTTACCAGCAACGTCTTACTTTGATTCGGCGGTATTGTTGGATGAAGCGGCCCGGACTGACATTACATGACCGCGTTCATGAGACTGGTTCTACCGACGTGCTTCGCACACAGGTGGTGAAGGAAATATGCCCTAGAGGCAATAATAAAGTTGTTATTTATATTTCCTTATATCATGATAAATGTTTATTATTCATTCTAGAATTGTATTAACCGGAAACTTAGTACATGTGTGAATACATAGACAAACAGAGTGTCCCTAGTATGCCTCTACTAGACTGGCTCGTTAATCAAAGATGGTTAAGTTTCCTAGCCATGGACATGTGTTGTCATTTGATGAACGGGATCACATCATTAGAGAATGATGTGATGGACAAGAACCATCCTTTAGCTTAGCATAATGATCATTTAGTTTTATTGCTATTACTTTCTTCATGACTTATACATGTTCCTCTGACTATGAGATTATGCAACTCCCGAATACCGGAGGAACACCTTGTGTCCTATCAAATGTCACAACGTAACTGGGTGATTATAAAGATGCTCTAAAGGTGTCTCCGATGGTGTTTGTTGAGTTGGCATATATTGAGATTAGGATTAGTCACTCCGTGTATCGGAGAGGTATCTCTGGGCCCTCTCGGTAATGCACATCACTATGAGCCTTGCAAGCAATGTGTCTAATGAGTTAGCCATAGGATGATGCATTACGGAACGAGTAAAGAGACTTGCCGGTGACGAGATTGAACTAGGTATGATGATACCGACGATCGAATCTCGGGCAAGTAACATACCGATGACAAAGGGAACAGCGTATGTTGTTATGCGGTTTGACCAATAAAGATCTTCGTAGAATATGTAGGAGCCAATATGAGCATCTAGGTTCCGCTATTTGTTATTGACCAGAGATGTGTCTCGGTTATGTCTACATAGTTCTCAAACCCGTAGGGTCCGCACGCTTAACGTTCGATGACGATTTGTATTATGAGTTATGTCATTTGATGATCGAAGTTTGTTCGGAGTCTCGGATGAGATCACGGACATGACGAGGAGTCTCGAAATGGTCGAGAGTGTTGGGGAACGCAGTAATTTCAAAAAAAAATCCTACACGCACACAAGATCTATCATGGTGATGCATAGCAACGAGAGGGGGAGAGTGTTGTCTACGTACCCTTGTAGACCGTAAGCAGAAGCGTTATGACAACGCGGTTGATGTAGTTGAACGTCTTCATGATCCGACTGATCCTAGCACCGAAGGTATGGCACCTTCGCGATCTGCACACGTTCAGCTAGGTGACATCCCGCACACTCTAGATCCAGCTGAGTGTCGAGGGAGAGTTTCGTCAGCACGATGGCGTGATGATGGTGATGATGAAGCTACCGGAACAGGGCTTTGCCTAAGCACTGCAACGATATGACCGAGGTGGATTATGGTGGAGGGGAGCACCGCACACGGCTAAACAATGTCAACTTGTGTGTTCTAGGGTGCCCCCCTGCCCCCGTATATAAAGGAGCAAGGGGGAGGCCGGCCGGCCCTAGGGTGCGCCAAGGAGGGGAGGAATCCTCCTCCTAGTAGGAGTAGGATTCCTCCTTTGTAGTCCTACTAGGAGGGGGAAGGAAGGAGTTGTAGAGAGGAAGGAAAGGGGGGCGCCACCCCCCTCCTAGTCCAATTCGGACCCAAGGGGGAGGGGCGCGCGGCCTGCCCTGGCAGCCCCTCTCTCTCTCCACTAAGGCCCATCTAGGCCCACTAGTTCCCGGGGGATTCCGGCAACCCTCCGGCACTCCGGTTTTCTCCGAAATCACCCGGAACACTTCCGGTGTCCGAATATAGCCGTCCAATATATCAATCTTTATGTCTCGACCATTTCGAGACTCCTCGTCATGTCCGTGATCATATCCGGGACTCCAAACTACCTTCGGTACATCAAAACACATAAACTCATAATACTGATCGTTACCGAACGTTAAGCGTGCGGACCCTACGGGTTCGAGAACTATGTAGACATGACCGAGACTCATCTCTGGTCAATAACCAATAGCGGGACCTGGATGCTCATATTGGCTCCTACATATTCTACGAAGATCTTTATCGGTCAAACCGCATAACAACATACGTTGTTCCCTTTGTCATCGGTATGTTACTTGCCCGAGATTCGATCGTCGGTATCTCAATACCTAGTTCAATCTAGTTACCAGCAAGTCTCTTTACTCGTTATGTAATGCAACATCCCATAACTAACTCATTAGTCACATTGCTTGCAAGGCTTATAGTGATGTGCATTACCGAGAGGGCCCAGAGATACCTCTCTGATACACAGAGTGACAAATCCTAATCTCGATCTATGCCAACTCAACAAACACCACTGGAGACACCTGTAGAGCATATTTATAGTCACCCAGTTACGTTGTGATGTTTGATAGCACACTAAGTGTTCCTCCAGTATTCGGGAGTTGCATAATCTCATAGTCATAGGAACATGTATAAGTTATGGATAAAGCAATAGCGGTAAACTAAACAATCATCGTGCTAAGCTAACGGATGTGTCAAGTCAATCACATCATTCTCTAATGATGTGATCCCGTTCATTAAATGACAACTCTTTGTCCATGGCTAGGAAACTTAACCATCTTTGATTAATGAGCTAGTCAAGTAGAGGCATACTATTAATACTCTGTTTGTCTATGTATTCACACATGTACTAAGTTTCCGGTTAATACAATTCTAGCATGAATAACAAACATTTGTCATGATATAAGGAAATATAAATAACAACTTTATTATTGCCTCTAGGGCATATTTCCTTCAGAGAGGTGAAGATTCATATATTGGAAGGATATATTCAGACACCGAAATGGTTTCGGGAACTATCAGATAAGTTTCGGAGTACCGGGGGTTACCGGAAACCCCCCCCCCCCCAGAAGTTAATGGGCCACACATGAGCCTTAGTGGAAGAGAGAGGGGTGGCCAGGGAGGTGGTGCCCTCCCCTTCCAATCCGAATTGGACAAGGGGTGGGCGCGGCGCCCCCTCCTACTCCTCCTCTCTTTCCCTCTTTGCTATTCCGAAAAAGGAAAAAGGAGAGGGGAATCCTACTTGGACTAGGGAGTCCTAGTAGGACTCTCCACACCTGGCACGCCCCCCTTGGGCTGACCACCTCTCCTCCCCCCTTTATATATGTGGGAGGGGGGGCACCCCAAAGGCACATCAAGCCTTCTCTTAGCCTTGTGCGGTGCCCCCCTCCAAAGTTACACACCTCGGTCATATCATCATAGTGCTTAGGCGAAGCCCTGCGCCGGTAACTTCATCATCACCGTCGCCACGCCGTCGTACTGACGGGACTCTCCCTCATCCTCAACTGGATCAAGAGATCGAGGGACGTCATCGAGCTGGACGTGGAGGTGCCGTACGTTTGGTGCTTTGATCGGTTGGATCGTGAAGACGTTCGACTACATCAATTGCGTTACTAAACGCTTCCGCTTTCGGTGTACGAGGGTACGTGGACACACTCTCCCTGCTCGTTGCTATGCTTCTCCTAGATAGATCTTGCATGATCATAGGATTTTTTTTTGAAATACTACATTCCCCAACAGAAAGAGTGAATGTAGTAAGGATCCTATCATATGGTATTCAAAGAATGAAATTATCACCCACCTTCTCTTGACTCGGTTGATCAATCCTGGATCACACCCATACCCGAGCCTCGCGTAGATTATGGCAAACTTCGATCTACGGAAGTAGATAGTTGAGGCGGTGAAGGAGTGCAACAACATTCCCAAGGTGGTCCTCCTGATCCAGCCAACACTGGACAAGATGAGCCGACAGTGTCGAAGATGGAGCATAAGCCATTTGTTGATGGCTATTGTGTGCTTTGGTTGGTAGTGCCTTCTCTTGGGCACCACTTCACTGTTTTTGTGTCTTTTTTGTAACCCGTCGATCCTTGCACTGTAAGATCACAATCTATGTGTTGTGACCAATGGCAGAAATTTGTAATGTAACTCGTTGAGTACTGCATGTTCTTAAGTTATGTACCATTTAGATATTTATTTTGTTATTGGTAGATTCCATTTATTCATGAAGAATGGTCAGTGTTTACTATTTAGTAGCGCATCTATCTAAGCTATATATGATGCTACCGAAAAACTATACTAGTAGACATATTTCTTGCCACTATGAAACTAATAATACTAGTACATTATAACACAGTTTTGTAAAAGTCAATCCCCCACAAAACAAAATCTGCACACACACACACACACATTTGAGCTATTCTGTTGTACTGACGAATTTGAGCGTCTAGACTAATGCTTTCATTTTCGTCGAACTAATCGACTTGTTTTGTTCAAAAAATGCAATTTTTTTGTTGGAACGGGGCATGTAATATATCGTTGGAAAGCTCTTAACAGCTAGATTACAAGTCATATATAATTCTTTTGCAAAACCTCACGATTTAAGAGGAGTTTTTAAAAAAAATGTTTTTTCAAATTCAAAAACGTGAATCGTATTTTGGCCTTAATTTTCAAATGGTTTGTCGAAAGAGAAAATGAGATGGTGTTGGAATGCTGGTGAAATTCTTCTTCCATATATAGAATGTTTTTTAAAATTCTATATGATTTAAAAGTAATTTGGAAAATGGTGAAATTCTGAGTGAAATGTATTTTCCCGAAACTTTTCAAACGATTCGTCGGATTGATGCAAGTGATACGGCGTTGGAAAATGCGCAACTTTTGCATATAGAAACTTTTTTCTCATTCCTAAAAGTTTAAATTCGAATTCGAATACGATGAAAGTTGGTTTCGAACATGATTTGTTTAAAAGTTTGTCGAAATGGGGCAAATACAATACCGCTGGAAAGCTATCAAAAATGCAAACTTAGTCATGTTGAACGTTTTCGTAAATTAATAGCTATTTAAGAGTAATTTTGAATATGGTGAGACCCATCGTGTTGTTTTCCATCCGAAAAATAGAGTACTCATTCTGATCTATATATGTGCTTGTACTGAGGTATTTTTCATAGAGTAGTTTTGAATGATTTCGAATGAAGAGTACTTGTACTGATGTCTGTATGGGTTTTCATTGAGTATGTTTTCACAGACTAGACTTTATTCTGTTTTTTCAGTATGGTTTTCCGCGTAACTTTTCAACATTTTACAGTATCATAGTCCCCGAATTTACATAGTTTATATCGTTGAACTGAATTTTTCGTTGAACGGGTTTGTACTGAGCACTGTTTAATCATTGTTCGCAAATGATAGTACGAATTGAGCTCTGTGCGGGTTTGTACTGAGCATTGTTTCATCATTATTCGCAAATGATAGTACGAGCCAATGTTGGGGATATCGCTTATCGGGAACTTATCGGTCGACCCATGATAAGGGGTAAATCGGCCAGTTTATCGGCATATCGGCCGATTTATCTTATCGGTCAGACAATGGTAAGTGATAAATCGGCCGATTTATTGGAATATCGGAAGATATCTTGAACAGTGTACGAGCTAAGCTCTGCGGGTTTGTACTGCAAATTCTTGTCACGGTGTCATGATCTCCAAACTTATGTTGTTTTGTGCTGCGAACTTCCTAAAAATTTGTTGCTAAATCACCCCAGTTCTTTTTCTTTCTGAATTTTTTGTCCTCTAAACTTATGCCCTCTAGAGTTTGTACTGATGTGAATCCTTTTGCTGAACCGCTACAAAATTTTGTGTGCCAGATCACCATATAACTTAGAACCAAATTGTTTTTTTAACATATACTCAACTTTTTCTATATGTACATGGAATTGGGGGAACAGTAGCAATAGTTATACTTTCTGGATAGTAATACATGAACTCTTTTGGACTGTAATAGATGAACTTCTTGGTAAATTGAAGTTTGTACTCTGGACGGTAATACATGCCCTCTCGAGGTTGTACTGATGTGAATCCCTTCAAACTTGTCTGGCTTACATCGTTGAACAGGTTGTATTCTTTTTCACCACCGCCATTGTTTTGTCCATCCTCCACCACCATTCCATGAATACATACTGGACTAGCACACCTTGTTTGTGTTTCAGGAAATAAGATTATATTGTAGGTCAAGGTTCATATACACAAAGTTTGAACTTCACTCAAAAATAGATACTTCAGCCTCACACATACTAACTGAAAACACGCAAAAATTGGTTCTCTTTAGACATATCAACATGGCACTATTCTTTTTGTAGTAACTATAGTTGAATTGTTGTGTTTTTCTTGTTACTAAGCTAGTATAAAAATAGTTATTGAGTGTATATACGAACTGATATATTTTTTTTCAATGAATTGATGTAATATTTGTACTAGAACTGCTACAACAGTATTATATATAGAACCAAGCACGCTCATCAGAGCAAGTAATTCAAATGACTAGAAGAACGCCTGTGTGTTGCAACGGGGCTACATTAACTTTAAGAGTTCAATATTAATATTCTCATACATATCAAGTGACATTGGCGACCTTTTTATCATCAAATCCTCACACACACACTCTCCCTCCCTCTTCCTCACTCTCTCTCCCCTCTACCTCTCTCTCTCTCTCTAACAGAAACACACACACATTTCCATCTTATTGGGTACGGGACCATAATCCATCTATTTCACACACACACGCTAGTGCATAACAATATGGATTATGTGTATTATATTTGCCACCACAACTGAGGGAATTAATTACATGTAAATCGGCCAGCCACAGCTCCAAGAATACGCAGAGGAGGTGGCCCGGGTCGGTGTCGGTGCCGTCCGGCGCGGGCCACGGGCCTGCTTCCAAGTGCGTCTGCACGCCGGCCACCCACGCCGGGTCCTTCAAGTGCCGCTTCCACCGCACCAACTCCCAGGGCCACGGCCACGGCTAGGTCTAGGGAAGCCGCCCTTCTTCGCCCCCTTCACTGGCCGCGGCCAACGCAGCGCCGCGGCACCCGGCCTCGTCGTCCTCGTCCTCTAGCACCGTCGTGACCCCGTGACGCGGCCCAAGCATCGGCCTCGAGAATCAAGAACGCTCGACAACGGAGAGGGACGGGAAGATCATATACATGTCATAAGAAAGGGAGTTTATTTACTGCTCCCTCGATGTATTGTTTCCTTTGTTTGGAGATTGATTGCCATCCGTGAGTTAAGGTAAGGTTAATGTGATTGAGCGATTTTTCTGAAAATCAAATATTTGTTTTCTAATTAATGTGATTGAGTGATTTAAGGTAAGGTTAATTAATTTAGATTTGATTTTTAGAGATTGTTCGTGATTGATTCTATATTACTAAATAACTTGCGCCGGTATGGAAAGTTCTGATCTGTTCAGATTTATTTCGTTGTGTGAGAGGGTGACGTGAAAATAAACCGATGAAGTGGGGGGAGGGGACGGAAAAAATCTATGAAAAAAACCAGCAAAGGTGGGATGAGGTACCAAAAAAAACCATGGGAGGTGGGACGAAAAAAACCTGGAAGCGAGACTACCAACTGCTTCATTTGGAGTAGAGATGAGTTAAGGTAAGGTTAATGTGATTGAGCGATTTTTTTTGAAAATCAAATATTTGTTTTCTAATTAATGTGATTGAGTGATTTAAGGTAAGGTTAATTAATTTAGATTTGATATTTAGAGATTGTACGTGATTGATTCTACACTACTAAATAACTTGCGCCAGTATGGAAAATTCTGATCTGTTCAGATTTCTTTCGTTGTGTGAGAGGGTGACGCGAAAATAAACCGATGAAGTGGGGGGAGGGGACGAAAAAAACCAGCGAAGGTGGGAGGAGGTACCAAAAAAACATGGGAGGTGGGACGAAAAAAAACCTGGAAGCGGGATTACCAACTGCTCCATCTCTACTCCTAATGCACGAGTTGGTTGAATAGTCCCACCACTTTCGTCTGGTTTTTTTTCGCAGGTTTTTTTCGTCCCCCTCCCACCAGCCCACCGGTTGATTTTTTTCTCTCCACCATTTCCTTGTAAACAAACACTTTTCTATCATATAAAAAGTCACAGATCTAACTTTCCTGACTTACCCAATCAACTTTTTCATCTCATCAATGTAATTTTCTTTAGGAAACAAATAATGGATTTTAAGTAAACAAATAACTAACTTTATTTAATGAAAAAAATCCAATCTACAAATCATCTTTCTTTTTTGAGGAAATCTACAAATCATCTTTCAACTCCTTCGTCTCCACCGTCCTTTTCCACCCCGATCGATTCTTCCTTCCACCCATTTATTTCCTTCCAATTATACCCGTTTTCTTCCACGATAATCCATTCCTGAAAATTCTCCCATGATCTCCCCAGAAATCTCGTGCCCCTCTCCCTCTCGCCATTATGTCATCCCAAAAATTGATCGGCCCTTACCAAAAAGAAAAATTGATCGGCCAAACCAACGTGCACGTCTCGTCCTATTCCCTCCCTCTCCTAAAGAGTGCCCCTCGCACGACCTCCTTGGATGCCCGAGGTCATGGTGCCACCCCACGAACGCCTTGCCAGCTAGCAACACCTTCACCGATCCTTCTCTCAACGCGCCGCCTGGCTCCCTTGCACCGCTGCCGCCCCAAGCTCTCCACTGGCGCCGCGACCTCCCACAAGCCGCCTTCGGATCTGGGCCGCCTCGACTACTCCCCTGCATCATTCAAGGTCAGCTAGAGGTCGTGGCACCATCCATCTGCCTACGTAAGTGCCTCATTGCCCTGGTGGTGCGACTGTTGGCGTCGAAGGACAGTTGCCGGACCGCATCCCCTCATGACTCCACTCGGCTGATCCGGCATTGACCTCGCCCTGGTGGTGCCATTGGCCCACTTGAACACAAACCACAAGAAGTCGACAGTCGCGTCGACGTAACCTCGTCCTCCGGTGCTACCATTGCTTCTCCTCGTGACACCAGTGTTTTACGGTGACGGAGCCTTGGCTGGTGGCTATTTCCACGAGGCCTTGGAGCCGGACTTGTGCTCCTCCTCTTGGAGGACGTGGCCAGTGCGGCGGCCCTGAAGCTGGTAGTAGGACACGTCTGGCGTGTGCTAGGGCAGTGGCATTGCAGAGGGCGAGACCAACTTTGGCTGAGACGGGCCTTGATGGTGTGGTAAGATGTAGCAGACGACAACCATGGGGATGGGCATGCCGGACGTGTGAATGGAAACGGCGAGTCCACGCTGAGCCCTCCTTTGGTGAGCGAACAACGACGGCGACTATAGAGGAATTCTAGAAAGGAGACTTTTTCTTTTCAGAGCTCGAGTGCCACTTTCCCTCTCCTTTCCATTGGACTGGGTTGCATCATGCTTTTGGGCCAATCCTTCTCTGTGTTTCCATGGAATCCACCTGCTGTTATAGGATGCGCAAGGAATGGGCTAGACACATCAATGCCCCTTTGTAGTACTTCCTTGTACGTTGGACTATCTTGTTCCAATTTATTTTATGCTAAATAATGTCAAATAAATGCAGTAAGTGGTTGGGTGTTGATGGGTCCTTTATGTATTTCTATCCCAGCCGGTCCACAGGTGATAATTGTCATGTTCTCTATCCTAATTCGATGCAAGTAACATGAGTCTTGTTTTCAATTTCTTCCCTGCCTTGATGCTGATTGTCACTTAATATCTGTCCACAAGAATTCTTTTGCTGTGTTGGCATGTTTGTCCCAATTTTATTGTAGGGAACATATGTTGGAAATATGCCCTAGAGGCAATAATAAATTAGTTATTATTATATTTCCTAGTTCATGATAATCGTTTATTATCCATGCTAGAATTGTATTGATAGGAAACTCAGATACATGTGTGGATACATAGACAACACCATGTCCCTAGTAAGCCTCTAGTTGACTAGCTCGTTGATCAATAGATGGTTACGGTTTCCTGACCATGGACATTGGATGTCGTTGATAACGGGATCACATCATTGGGAGAATGATGTGATGGACAAGACCCAATCCTAAGCCTAGCACAAAGATCGTGTAGTTCGTATGCTAAAGCTTTTCTAATGACAAGTATCATTTCCTTAGACCATGAGATTGTGCAACTCCCGGATACCGTAGGAATACTTTGGGTGTGCCAAACGTCACAACGTAACTGGGTGGCTATAAAGGTACACTACAGGTATCTCCGAAAGTGTCTGTTGGGTTGGCACGAATCGAGACTGGGATTTGTCACTCCGTGTAAACGAAGAGGTATCTCTGGGCCCACTCGGTAGGACATCATCATAATGTGCACAATGTGATCAAGGAGTTGATCACGGGATGATGTGTTACGGAACGAGTAAAAGAGACTTGCCGGTAACGAGATTGAACAAGGTATCGGGATACCGACGATCGAATCTTGGGCAAGTACAATACCGATAGACAAAGGGAATTGTATACGGGATTGATCGAATCCTCGACATCGTGGTTCATCCGATGAGATCATTGTGGAACATGTGGGAACAAACATGGGTATCCAGATCCCGCTATTGGTTATTGACCGGAGAACGTCTCGATCATGTCTGCATGGTTCCCGAACCCGTAGGGTCTACACACTTAAGGTTCGATGACGCTAGGGTTATAAAGGAAGTTTGTATGTGGTTACCGAATGTTGTTAGGAGTCCCGGATGAGATCCCGGACGTCACGAGGAGTTCCAGAATGGTCCGGAGGTAAAGATTTACATATGGGAAGTCCTGTTTTGGTCACGGGAAAAGTTTCGGGTTTTACCGGTAGTGTACCGGGACCACCGGAGGGGTCCGGGGGTCCACCAAGTGGGGCCACCAGCCCCGGAGGGCTGCATGGGCCAAGTGTGGGAGGGGACCAGCCCCAGGTGGGCTGGTGCGCCCCCCACCAAGGCCCAAGGCGCCTCCAAGAGGGAAAGGGGGCAAACCCTAGGGCAGATGGGCCCTAAGGCCCACCCCCGGTGCGCCTCCCCCTCTCCCCCTTGTGGCCGCCACCCAGATGGGATCTGGGGGCTGCCTCCACCCCTAGGGAGGGAACCCTAGGTGGGGGCGCAGCCCCTCCCCTCCCCCTATATATACTTGAGGTTTGGGCTGCCCAACACACACGAGTTCCTCTCCTTGGCGCAACCCTACCCCTCTCCCTCCTCGTCTCTTGCGGTGCTTGGCGAAGCCCTGCTGGAGTACCACGCTCCTCCACCACCACCACGCCGTTGTGCTGCTGCAGGATGGAGTCTTCCTCAACCTCTCCCTCTCTCCTTGCTGGATCAAGGCATGGGAGACGTCACCGGGCTGTACGTGTGTTGAACGCGGAGGTGTCGTCCGTTCGGCACTAGGATCTCCGGTGATTTGGATCACGACGAGTACGACTCCTTCAACCCCGTTCTCTTGAACGCTTCCGCTTAGCGATCTACAAGGGTATGTAGATGCACTCTCCTTACCCTCGTTGCTGGTTTCTCCATAGATAGATCTTGGTGACACGTAGGAAATTTTTGAATTTCTGCTACGTTACCCAACTGTGGCATCAGAGCTAGGTCTATTGCGTAGATTCTATGCACGAGTAGAACACAAAGTAGTTGTGGGCGTTGATTTTGTTCAATATGCTTACCGTTACTAGTCCAATCTTGTTTCGACGGTATTGTGGGATGAAGCGGCCCGGACCGACCTTACACGTACTCTTACGTGAGACTGGTTCCACCGACTGACATGCACTAGTTGCATAAGGTGGCTAGCGGGTGTCTGTCTCTCCCACTTTAGTCGGAACGGATTCGATGAAAAGGGTCCTTATGAAGGGTAAATAGCAATTGGCATATCACGTTGTGGTTTTGCGTAGGTAAGAAACGTTCTTGCTAGAAACCCATAGCAGCCACGTAAAACATGCAAACAACAATTAGAGGACGTCTAACTTGTTTTTGCAGGGTATGCTATGTGATGTGATATGGCCAAGAAGAATGTGATGAATGATATGTGATGTATGAGATTGATCATGTTCTTGTAATAGGAATCACGACTTGCATGTCGATGAGTATGACAACCGGCAGGAGCCATAGGAGTTGTCTTTATTTATTGTATGACCTGTGTGTCATTGAACAACGCCATGTAATTACTTTACTTTATTGCTAACCGGTAGCCATAGTAGTAGAAGTAATAAGTTGGTGAGACAACTTCATGGAGATACGATGATGGAGATCATGGTGTCATGCCGGTGACGATGATGATCATGGAGCCCCGAAGATGGAGATCAAAAGGAGCAAAATGATATTGGCCATATCATGTCACTTTTTGATTGCATGTGATGTTTATCATGTTTATGCATCTTATTTGCTTAGAACAACGGTAGTAAATAAGATGATCCCTCATTAAAATTTCAAGAAAGTGTTCCCCCTAACTGTGCACCGTTGCGAAAGTTCGTCGTTTCGAAGCACCACGTGATGATCGGGTGTGATAGATTCTAACATTCACATACAACGGGTGTAAGACAGATTTACACACGCGAAACACTTAGGTTGACTTGACGAGCCTAGCATGTACAGACATGGCCTCAGAACACAAGAGACCGAAAGGTCGAGCATGAGTCGTATGGTAGATACGATCAACATGAAGATGTTCACCGATGTTGACTAGTCCGTGTCACGTGATGATCGGACACGGCCTAGTTGACTCGGATCATGTAATCACTTAGATGACTAGAGGGATGTCTATCTGAGTGGGAGTTCATAAGATGAACTTAATTATCCTGAACATAGTCAAAAGGTCTTCGCAAATTATGTCGTGGCTCGCGCTTCAGTTCTACTGTTTAGATATGTTCCTAGAGAAAATTTAGTTGAAAGTTGATAGTAGCAATTATGCGGACTAGGTCCGTAAACTGAGGATTGTCCTCATTGCTTCATAGAAGGCTTATGTCCTTAATGCACCGCTCAGTGTGCTGAGCCTTGAATGTCGTCTGTGGATGTTGCGAACATCTGACATACACATTTTGATAACTACGTGATAGTTCAGTTAAATGGTTTAGAGTTGAGGTACCGAAGACATTTTGAAACGTCGCGAAACATATGAGATGTTTTGAGGGCTGAAATTGGGATTTCAGGCTCGTGCCCACATCAAGAGGTATAAGACCTCCGGCGATTTTCTTAGCCTGCAAACTAAGGGAGAAAAGCTCAATTGTTGAGCTTGTGCTCAGATTGTCTGAGTACAACAATCATTTGAATCGAGTGGGAGTTGATCTTCCAGATGAGATAGTGATATTTCTCCGAAGTCATTACCACCAAGCTGCTAGAGCTTCGTGATGAACTATAATATATCAGGGACATATATGATGATCCTTGAGATATTCGCGATGTTTGACACCACAAAAGTAGAAATCAAGAAGGAGCATCAATTGTTGATGGTTGGTGAAACCACTAGTTTCAAGAAGGGCAAGGGCAAAAAGGGATGCTTCATGAAACGGCAAATCAGCTGTTGCTCTAGTGAAGAAACCCAAGGTTGAACCCAAACCCAAGACTAAAAGCATAATTGGTTTGCTACCAATATTTGGCTTGCCAAATGTTGGCACTGCCAACTATTGGCAATACCGAGACTTGCCAACTATTGGCAACTTTATGTGAGAGAGGCAAAACAACTCGTAGCCAACCAAGTAGTTGCCAATATTTGGCACAATGCCAAACATTGGCATGCCAATTTTTGGCAGCAAACCAATTATGCTCTAAGTGCTTCTGTAATAAGGGGAACAGCCACTGGAGCAGAATTACCCTAGATACTTGGTAGATGAGAAGGCTGGCAAAGTTGATAGAAGTATATTGGATATACATTGTGTTAATGTGTACTTTACTAGTACTCCTAGTAGCACCATGGTATTAGATACCGGTTCGGTTGCTAAATGTTAGTAAACTCGAAATAAAAAGCTGCGGAGTAAACGGAGACTAGCTAAAGGTGAGCTGGTGATATGTGTTGGAAGTTTTTCCAAGCTTGATGTGATCAAGCATCGCACGCTCCCTCTACCATCGAGATTGGTGTTTGCGTTGAGCATAGATATGATTGGATTATGTCTATCGCAATACGGTTATTCATTTAAGGAGAATAATGGTTACTTTGTTTATTTGAATAATACCTTCAATGGTCTTGCACCTAAAATGAATGGTTTGTTGAATCTCGATCGTAGTGATACACATGTTCATACCAAAAGATATAAGATAGTAATGATAGTACCACCTACTTGTGGCACTGCCACGTAAGTCATATCGGTATAAAACGCATGAAGAAGCTCCATGCTGATGGATCTTTGGACTCACTCGTTTTAAAAGGTTTGAGACATGCGAACCATGTCTATTGGTGTATATGCATGAAGAAACTCCATGCAAATGGACCGTTTGGACTCACTTGATTTTGAATCACTTGAGACATGCAAATCATACCACATGGGCAAGATGACTAAAAGCCTCGTTTTCAGTAAAATGGAACTAGAAAGCAACTTGTTGGAAGTAATACATTTTGATGTGTGCACTCCAATGAGTGCTGAGGCGTGTAGTGGATATCGTTATGTTCTTACTTCACAGATGATTTGAGTAGATGTTGAGTACATTTACTTGATGAATCACGAGTCTGAATTATTGAAAGGTTCAAGTAATTTCAGGGTGAAGTTGAAAGATCGTCGTGACAAGAGGATAAAATATCTATGATATGATCATAGAGATGAATATCTGAATTACGAGTTTGGCACAGAATTAAGACATTGTGGAAATTGTTTCACAACTAATACAGCCTGGAAAACCATAGTGTGATGGTGTGTCCAAACATCATAACTGCACCCTATTGGATATGATGCATACCATGATGTCTCTTATCGAATTACCACGATAGTTTATGGGTTAGGCATTAGAGACAACCACATTCACTTTAAATAGGGCACCACGTAATTCCGATGAGATGACACCGTATGAACTATGGTTTAGAGAAACCTAAGCTGTCATTTCTTAAAAGTTTGGGGCTGCGACGCTTATGTGAAAAAGTTTTAGGCTTATCGAACCCAAAGCGGATAAATGCATCTTCATAGGATACCCAAAACAGTTGGGTATACCTCCTGTCTCAGATCCAAAAGCAATAAGGGATTGTTTCTAGAATCGGGTCCTTTCTCGAGGAAAAGTTTCTCTCGAAAGAATTGAGTGGAGGATGGTGGAGACTTGATGAGGTTGTTGAACCGTCTCTTCAACTAGTGTGTGGCAGGGCACAGGAAGTTGTTCCTGTGGCACCTACACCAATTGAAGTGGAAGCTTATGATAGTGATCATGAAACTTCAGATCAAGTCACTACCAAACCTCGTGGGATGACAAGGATGCGTACTACTTCAGAGTGGTACGTAATCCTGTCTTGGAAGTCATGTTGCTAGACAACAATGAACCTACGAGCTATGGAGAAGCGATGGTGGGCCCGGATTCCGATAAATGGCTCGAGGCCATAAAATCCGAGAGAGGATCCATGTATGAAAACAAAGTGTAGACTTTGGCAGAACGACTCGATGGTCGTAAGGCTGTTGAGTACAGATGGATTTTAAAAGGAAGACGGACAATGATGGTAAGTATCACCATCAAGAAAGTTCGACTTGTCGTTAAGATGTTTTCCGACAAGTTCAAGGAGTTGACTACGATGAGACTTTCTCACTCATAGCGATGCTAAGAGTCTGTTGGAATTATATTAGCGATTACTGCATTGTTTATGAAATCTTGCAGATAGGATGTCAAAAAACATTGTTTTCTCAACGATTTTCTTGAGGAAAGGTTGTATGTGATACAACCGGAAGGTTTTGTCAATCCTGAAAGATGCTAATAAGTATGCAAAGCTCCAGCAATCCTTCTAAGGACTGGAGTAAGCATCTCGGAGTTGGAATGTACGCTTTGATGAGATGATCAAAGATTTTGGGTTTATACAAAGTTTATGAGAAACTTGTATTTTCAAAGAAGTGAGTGGGAGCACTATAGAATTTCTGATGAGTATATGTTGTTGACATATTGTGGATCAGAAATGATGTAGGATTTCTGGAAAGCATATAGGGTTATTTGAAAGTGTTTTTCAATGGAAAGCCTGGATTAAGCTACTTGAACATTGAGCATCAAGATCTATAAGGATAGATCAAAACGCTTAATGATACTTTCAAATGAGCACATACCTTGACATGATCTTGAAGGTGTTCAAGATGGATCAGTCAAAGAAGGAGTTCTTGCCTGAGTTGTAAGGTATGAAGTTAAGACTTAAACCTCGACTGCGGCAGAAGAAAGAGGAAGGACGAAGGTCGTCCCCTATGCTTCTGTCATAGGCTCTATACGGTATGCCATGCTGAGTACCGCACCTGATGTGTGCCTTGCCACATATCTGGCAAGAGGGTACAAAGGTAATCTAGGAGTAGATCACCAGATAGCGGTCTAAATTATCCTTAGAGGAATAAGGATATGTTTCTCGGTTATGGAGGTGATAAAGAGTTCGACGTAAAGAGTTACATCGATGCAAGCTTAACACCTATCCAGATAGCTCTGAGTAGAGATACCGGATACGTATAATGGAGCAACAATTTAGAATAGCTCCAAGTAGAACAGTTATTTGAAATGGCTCCAAATGTAGCGTAGTAGTTGCATCTACAAGATGACATAGAAATTTGCGAAGTACGTACGGATCTGAATGTTGCAGACCCGTTGACTGAAACCTCTCTCAGAAGCATAACATGATCAAACCCAGAACTCTTGGGTGTTAGTCACATGGGGATGTGACCTTGAGTGTTAATCACATATCGATGTGAACTGGATTATTGACTCTAGTGCAAGTGGAAGACTGTTGGAAATATGCCCTAGAGGCAATAATAAATTAGTTATTATTATATTTCCTAGTTCATGATAATCTTTTATTATCCATGCTAGAATTGTATTGATAGGAAACTCAGATACATGTGTGGATACATAGACAACACCATGTCCCTAGTAAGCCTCTAGTTGACTAGCTCGTTGATCAATAGATGGTTACGGTTTCCTGACCATGGACATTGGATGTCGTTGATAACGGGATCACATCATTGGGAGAATGATGTGATGGACAAGACCCAATCCTAAGCCTAGCACAAAGATCGTGTAGTTCGTATGCTAAAGCTTTTCTAATGACAAGTATCATTTCCTTAGACCATGAGATTGTGCAACTCCCGGATACCGTAGGAATACTTTGGGTGTGCCAAACGTCACAACGTAACTGGGTGGCTATAAAGGTACACTACAGGTATCTCCGAAAGTGTCTGTTGGGTTGGCACGAATCGAGACTGGGATTTGTCACTCCGTGTAAACGAAGAGGTATCTCTGGGCCCACTCGGTAGGACATCATCATAATGTGCACAATGTGATCAAGGAGTTGATCACGGGATGATGTGTTACGGAACGAGTAAAAGAGACTTGCCGGTAACGAGATTGAACAAGGTATCGGGATACCGACGATCGAATCTCGGGCAAGTACAATACCGATAGACAAAGGGAATTGTATACGGGATTGATCGAATCCTCGACATCGTGGTTCATCCGATGAGATCATCGTGGAACATGTGGGAACCAACATGGGTATCCAGATCCCGCTGTTGGTTATTGACCGGAGAACGTCTCGGTCATGTCTGCATGGTTCCCGAACCCGTAGGGTCTACACACTTAAGGTTCGATGATGCTAGGGTTATAAAGGAAGTTTGTATGTGGTTACCGAATGTTGTTCGGAGTCCCGGATGATATCCCGGACGTCACGAGGAGTTCCGGAATGGTCCGGAGGTAAAGATTTATATATGGGAAAAGTCATGTTTTGGTCACCGGAAAAGTTTCGGGTTTTACCGGTAGTGTACCGGGACCACCGGAGGGGTCCGGGGGTCCATCAAGTGGGGCCACCAGCCCCGGAGGGCTGCATGGGCCAAGTGTGGGAGGGGACCAGCCCCAGGTGGGCTGGTGCGCCCCCCCACCAAGGCCCAAGGCGCCTCCAAGAGGGAAAGGGGGCAAACCCTAGGGCAGATGGGCCCTAAGGCCCACCCAGGTGCGCCTCCCCCTCTCCCCCTTGTGGCCGCCACCCAGATGGGATCTGGGGGCTGCCGCCACCCCTAGGGAGGGAACCCTAGGTGGGGGCGCAGCCCCTCCCCTCCCCCTATATATACTTGAGGTTTGGGCTGCCCAACACACACGAGTTCCTCTCCTTGGCGCAGCCCTACCCCTCTCCCTCCTCGTCTCTTGCGGTGCTTGGCGAAGCCCTACTGGAGTACCACGCTCCTCCACCACCACGCCGTTGTGCTGCTGCAGGATGGAGTCTTCCTCAACCTCTCCCTCTCTCCTTGCTGGATCAAGGCATGGGAGACGTCACCGGGCTGTACGTGTGTTGAACGCGGAGGTGCCGTCCGTTCGGCACTAGGATCTCCGGTGATTTGGATCACGACGAGTACGACTCCTTCAACCCCGTTCTCTTGAACGCTTCCGCTTAGCGATCTACAAGGGTATGTAGATGCACTCTCCTTCCCCTCGTTGCTGGTTTCTCCATAGATAGATCTTGATGACACGTAGGAAATTTTTGAATTTCTGCTACGTTACCCAACAACATAAGCACACTGAACCAAATGTGAGCACTAGCTTATTTTCGTATGTATATTTCTTATTGTTCTTTCGTTGTTCCCAATTCTCCTCTTGCTGGAATGGAAGTTCATGTAATCTTTACTACTTTTAGCAATATTATGAGTGGGAGTTCGTGGTCGGCAATGGAGGTGGTGACACCCCTTCTTATTTAAAAACTGGATATTGTAGCCGTACAGAATCAAGGAGCATGTCAGAGTACATAAAAAAGTAGCATATCAGAGTTATTTGCGAATATCCAATTCGGCTCCTGAGCTCATATACACCCAGTAAATTCGAAAAAAAAATACTAGCAAAATTCAAAAAAATTACAAAAAAAAATTGTTGATAGATGCATGAGTGCGTGATGTCGACCCCAAATTTGTTATTTTTGCTGAGAGCTTGTCAAATGTTTAAATGTGCTGAATTTTTGCACGGACATCAAAAACTCAAGAATCTTTCACAACAAAATTATTTGGATTTTTCTTTTATCTTTTAACATTTTTTGGTGAATTTACTGTTTACTCCCCGGCTCATTATGAGCCTGGGAGCCAAAACGCCCTTATTTGCCGCTATTTTGTTACAATGTTCAAAAGTATCTTTGTGAAAATATATTCTTGAGATTTATATTCATACAAAATATTCCTTTGCAAAAAAGGCCTTAATTTCTTTTGTTATGCGGCCAAAGAGATAAATCGTTTAAAAGAATAATTTGGGTGTCATCAAATCAAGGATACACACTTTTGTAAGAGAAAAGGCTATTGCGTGACTCTATAAATAAAGCTACAAAAGGTTCACAACATCGTCACGCCCATAAAATTAATCGCCACGGCAACACAACACAACAGACCAAGTTCGAGTTCAGTATTGGCATGCAGGCCAGAATCAGGTATCAAAATTAGAAGCTAGCTAAAGACGCCCTGACGGTCGCTAAGCAGTATGTTGCACCGATGGAGTTGGAGAGATCGTTGTAGCCCTGACGCGTGAGATAAGCATATTCATGGCGTCCACATCACAGTTCTTAACCAGAGGCTAACACAGCTGCAAAAGAGTAAGAGATTTAAAAATAACGTCAGCTGGTTTCGAAGGGTCGTCCAGAGAGCCCAGTTGACAGCATCAAAGCAAAACCATAAAAGACGCTGGACCAACCAGACCAAGAACTGACGAGAGGTAATAATTGAGCGAAGGTAGATGGAGACCAGTTAACGGAAAATTCGTTTCCGAGCCCGAGCACATATGCTCTCGTTATCTATTCACTCCGTTCGCTTTGAGATCCCCGTCGTCATGTGTATTCTCGGCTGTATTTTCGCACGTATGGGTGTAAATCTCAGCCCGAGTTGTGCATTTATTTCGGGGTAGATCAACCTGTGGTTGAGTTGGTTAGGTGGACAGTGGTATCCCCGACCCACCAGGGTTCAAATCCTGGTGCTCGCATTATTCCTGGATTTATTTCAGGATTTCTGGCGATGCGCTTTCAGTGGGAGGAGACGTTCCCGTCGACGACGAGGCGTCTACGGTGACTTCGTAAATCTCAAGATGATATGCCGGCTCAGTCTCTCGGAGGTGCTTATAGGGATAGGGTGTGCGTGTGTGCGTTCATAAGGGTGAGTGTATGCGCGTGTATATGAGCGCTTGTGTCTGTACTGATGCTCAAAAAGAAAAGATACCGTTATATTTCTCCGGTCCAGAAAAACTCTTGACGGTCCAGCCAGCTTCGTGGGCCCTGAATGGCCGGTGCTCCTAGCGAACACAGCAGAGCAGGTCTAAGATATTCGCTCAAAAAAATAAAAGAGAGATGTCTAAATTATTCTCGCTAGCAGCGCACCTGTTAAATCATATCCCTAAAAAAAACCCTGTTACATCGTGTTTTGCTGCCAGAAAAAATACCCTGTTAAATCGTGTTTTCTCAACAAAAAAAAACCTTGTTAAATCGTGCGTGCTACAGTGCCAGCTCAAAACCTCCCCGCCGCAAGTGAACTTGCCAGCACGTCTGAGACTATCCCTGTTATGATCGACGATGTCAGCTGTCTTTTTTTTTTTGCGAGATACGATGTCAGCTGTCTTTACTATCAAATAAAGAGGGTTTTATGATGTAAAAAAAAACCCTGCCAACACGTCTGATGCGGAAACATTAAACTCCAGTTCTAATCATACAAGTACATTTAAACCATGTTGTTACAATCAAGCATGACACATCTACTCATCAACGAAACCAAAAATGATTCTTCTGGTTTATACTAACGAGGAGCAAGTGTGGAGCTCAACAAAATCACACACACACAAAAGAAAATGCTCCAATTGAACTGTTGTATGCATGTACGACATGGAAATTTATTTCTAGGCCACCCTCACAATTCTTGCACTTACCTGCTGTACGAGGGTGCTTCGGAACATCACCTCAGTCTGGACATGTAGTTTTGTTGTGCCCTTGCCCACATCAAATGCTGCAGAACCTTGTTTGCCTGCTTAATGCTTCATATGGAGCTTTGTCCCTGCTAGTGCTTGGACTTCGAAAGTTTAATTCCTCGTTTTTTAGCTGGGCTGACAGTCCTGCTAGACCATTTGCACAAATAGAAACTGTAACACTGTCATCGTTAGGTCTTTTAGTTGCAGCCTCAACCACCACCAGCCTCCGGTAATGAACTCTTGGTTGGTATAGGCTACCTGTTGGTCTTGAAGCCCCAGGCCAGCCCTTTTTTCAGTGTACAATGTTACCGACAGGATCATCTCTTTGTATGCCCATGTCACGCGCGATACTGTCATTTGTTTAGACCAGTTTCATAATTCTGCTCTCGTAGTTAGCTTGCACATGGTATGTGATTCTGCTCTTGCTGTCAACTTGCACACAGTGTGGGAACTTTGGATCACTCCCTTCGATTCTACAATCATTTCCAGAGTCTTACACACGTAGGCATTGGCCCACTCTAACTGATTCGTCCACAAAGATTAAACAGTGATCTGTTCATTAATGGAACATTCTCCACCGGCCCAAAGAAGTTACCAGTGATGATGTACACTTTTCTGATATCTATACTGTTCTCTGTCAGCTCCTTCCCTGGTTTACATATTTATGTGCTTGCGTGATGGCCAGTGCACCTTCTCCCCGCAAGTCACAAATAGTGAGTAATTATAGTTCACAAGGTGCTGCGTGATTAATCAATAATTGCCATCAGCCCTCTGGAACCTGATCATCGCTGAACACTCGCGACGGCAACCTGATGTTTCCGCTCCTGGTTTACCCTGCAAAAGACAAGTTCATTACTATTCGCATTGTACTCAGGCTCACTGCTAAATGGTAGTTCATCATAGAGTCCTAAACTCACGGCACAGCCACACACAATCTCTTGCATACATTTTCTCGTCTCAACGTTAGTCTACTATTGCCATACCATATTCCAAATCCATTTCCCATGAAAATAAGTTTTATAAGCCGTAGGCCTCACTCAGTTAATCAATACCACATGTTTTATGACATTTTCAGTTGGATTCTCAGCAAAAGCTCAAATGAAGTTCTCAAGAACACTGATCCTAGGCATGGAGTCCTACAAAGGGGTGCCAAGCTTACTCCAGCCCTGTTAATTCACAACCAAATTAGCTTTCTTGAGACCCCCAAAAAGCACTGAACAAATATACATCTACCCCGGTCGATCAACCATCTCCAACCCCAGAAACTTGTACTTAAGCACCAGGGAGTCACTAACACAGAGACCACCTCCAGTGCACAACGATTTAGTATTAACTAACCATTTCAATAGTCCAACTATTTACACTTTTTCAGCATCCTAGGATTAATACCCAGTTCAAAAATTTCATGTTCAGTATGAACTGTCCCCAAAAATGAGTGTATCATTCAGATAATAGAGATTTACAAATCACACACCTTTTTTTTCATCCCGGAACTTCTGGGTTCACCTTCCTTGTTAATCCTCCACGCTACCCTGGCGAGCTGTCATTCCCCAACTCCAATGCTGCACCTTCATCGCAGTTCCGTTCATCTCTGCATATGACGAATGAACAAGGCGAACGCCATGCCCATCGACTGCAGCAGCGCCCTTCACCGCAGTGGTGGAGCCTGCCAATTAACATATAATTCAGTTTTACATCCATCCACCGTGAGCCAACCAAGGTGCCTAGCACACACAAGGTGCCTTCCTCAACGATCCAAATCACCAAGAGTTTCAATTCAGTACCCCAAACAGTAACATGGCCTAATTCCACCAAAACAGCACACCGTACACACACTAGACTGCCACTTTTCCACTCCAACTCACAGTCACAGCCAGCAAAATGCTCTCTATATAACATTTTAATGTTGGGGCTGCACTCTAATTACAGCAAATTTTCTAACCTACCAATCATAATGACATACATACAGAGATCATAGGTTCTCAAAATTGCCCACCTGTTGTCCATCCTGGTGCTTCAGGGTTCCCCTTCATCCCAGACTCCTGTTGACTGCGTAGGTGAGGTCTTCTTCCGCACACCCAAATCCCCAGATGTTCTCCAATCAACTCTGCTCAGGCAGAGGATGCGTTTCCATCTCCTTCAAGATAGATGACCGTCGTCCTCGATAGCTGCGTGAAGACCGGATCCGGCCGCGCAATGTTGTCCGATGTTACCTCCCGGACTGGAACCTGCGAACACCTCCAACGCACAAGAACTGAATCCTAGATAAATGGCAATTGATAACAACGAACTGCAACCACACGGTCCGAAATGTCATACCTGTCCACAGGATCTAGCAGAAACTCCATACCATCATCCGCCATGGCCGTCGTGGAACCTGCGTCGCCGCCGTAGATCGTCAGTTACCGCTCGCCGTCAAAATCTGTGCCTCGGCTCGGAAACAACGAAACGTCCCGTGCCGCCGCCCAGAAAAACTACCAGACGGACCCGTCAATGCGGCTACTTCGTGGGCCCACCGTATGTTCCTGTGCATCGCCGCATATGGTTAATACCACCATTTACTAGTGATCAGAACTGGCCCTTCAATGCATTTATCACGGATCGCAAGACACGAGCCAATGGACCAGATTCCGAGAGCAGATGTGCTCGGGCGTCAAAACGCCGTTCTCCCAGTTAACCCCCAACTGAGTACAGCTCCACAATAGGACCGCAAAATCACAAGAAAATAAAATATGGTCAGAATGTTCTTGCCAAAAACAAAGAGAACATGTAGCCGCAGCCCAAGCATTATGCTTCCTAATTTGATCCGAACACGTAGCAGCAGGGAGCTTTCCCCGAATAGCTTGCCAAAGGAAGATCTTGATTTTAATCAGAACGCAAGCCCTCCAAACACCCTTAAACTTCGGAGTAATAGAACCCATAATGAGATTGAAGTAAAGTGAGTTCACCAAAAAAACACCTGAGGAGGAACAAGGCCAGACCATCGAATTTGATTATTTTTTTTAGGGTGAGACCATCGAATTTGATGCCACTGCAGGGCCGGCCCCACAGTGGTGCCAAAGGTGCGGCCCGCATAGGGCCCAAAATTCTGGGGGCCCATATTTTTTATATAGGTGTAGTAACAGTTGAGCGCAACTGAGCCGAGCGGCGAGCGACTAGGCCCATCGAGCGAGAGCGAGGCCATCGAGCGGACGGAGCGCTAGGACTCCTCCTCCCGATCGCTATGAGAGGGTCAGGTGACGAGGCAGCACTCAGAGAAAAAAAAAATGGCGACGAGGGCATCGCTAATTCGCTACGTTATCTAAAAGATACTGCCAATTGTTATGTAAGACATTATATTATATGCATTATAAAAAAATTCTTCTTGATATATATTAATATATATACATTATAATTGCTCGTTAGGTCATTTTTTAGTGAGATAGGGCCTATTTTTTAGTTTGGCACAGGGCCCCGGGTTTTGTCCGCCCGGCCCTGTGCCACTGTTCCAATTCTGCAGGAGAATGGGAGCGATGGAAGGCCAAATCCCGACGAGGGTTGGCACTTTCAGAAATAGTTATCTGGGACTGCCACAGAAAGAAAAAAGAAGAGGGAAGGAAGAACATAAAGGGGTTTCCCCATGCCACCAATCAAGCGAGTGGATTTCCTATCATTAACAAAAAAAATATTGTATGTTCTAAAATACAATAATTACTATTTTTTTTGTTTACTAAGTTGCAACTTAACCACCGTGATTGTAGCGTCTGGATGCGGATATGGTGTTTTTTTGGGTGAAAGGAAACTTTATTTCATCAATCAGGACATAAGTCATGCTTACAAATATTAGGGATGTCTCCTGGTCCTGAACCCAACCACACCATAGTGCGACCTTATGCCCGTCCAAAGGAGGCCAGATAATGGCTTGCACCATTATGTTCCCTACAAACATGAGATAGCCTGAACATCCTCCCTTCCTCAAAAGTCTTTGACTTTGATCGACCAACATGGTATAGCGAGACCGGTCCCTATCCGGGCCATTAATCATCTTAAGAGCGACAAGACAGTTCGTCTCTGCTTCTATCGGCAACTCCATCCATTGCAGGGCGAGGTTGATGCCCTCCATGCAAGCTGAGAGCTCAGCCTCCAATGGTTCTATACATGTGCGCAACTCTCTGCAGGATGAGAAAATGATGTCGCCGGTGGAGCCGCGTAGAATCATGCCCGCCCCCCGCAGTTCCCGATGTGGTGCAGAATGATCCGTCAATGTTCAATTTTGCCCATCCTTGAGCCGGAGGAGACCATCTGGGTGGGGCGCCATTGATGGGTTGATCATGCGGTAATGGCTTGTTGGGAGTCGCTATATCCACAATTTTCTTTCTTTTAACTGGATCAGCACATGGGTTGTTCTGCACACCAATTAGTGAGTCCACCGTAGCTTAGAAGATACCTCTTGGATGCTTCAACTGATGTTATCTCGTTGCGAACGTGCCAGCAACGCCATAGTGTCATCACGAGCTCCAATCTCCCCGTGTCCTGCAGGTCACAAAGTGTTTGGGCAAGCCAGAGCCCGTCCGCTGAAACGACGCCGATAGGGGGATCTGCCACTGTTCTGCCATCGCTTGCCAAAGTGCCACCGCTTTAGGACATCTGCAAAATGCATGAAACGTGTCCTCCGGCTCCATCGTGCAGAGGAGGCAGTCGTCAAAGACTTCCAAACCGCGCCATTTTCTATTAGCCCACGTAGGTAGATAATCTGTGATCAAACGCCAAGTGAATGTGCAAACCTTAGGAGGAGCAGGGCACCTTTATATAGAAGCCCAGACGGCTCGTCGCCCATCCGTGCCCTGCTTGTCGCGACTGAAGATGGTGTTGTAAAGAAGTTCAACAATATAAGTTGATGTGTATAAGAATCACAAGGACAGAACATGTTTTGAACCACTGAAATATTTATATATGCATTCTCAAAAGAAATATGTATATATGCAACTGGAAAAATATGTTCATGGCCCGTGGCAACGCACGGGCATTCTACTAGTTAGGAGTAGAGATTAAGATAAGTCAGAATGTCCACATGGCACCTCCACAGGAAAGCATAATGTGAGAAATGATTCAGCCATGTCAGGATGTCCACAAGGCACTCAACCCATTTCACATTTCTAATCCAACTGAGAATTATCTCATATGCCTGTGATGTGTGAGAAGAATAGATGCAGGTTCATCACCATAGCAGCTGCACTGCTCCAGCATATAGAGATTCAGATGACTCCATTTTTACAGTAGAAAGAGAGTGGGGTTCGCCTTCAACAACCTGCAAAAGTAGAAAGAATGTAACTTTTTAGATGTTGCAGATATATAACTCAAAAGCACATATACCATGCATAATGACTCTATCATGAGAGTAGTTATAAAAAATCATACTTGTTGCTTCAGTTACCTCATTTTCCCAGTCTAGTTCTCTCCTCAAAAAAAAATACAGGAACATCTAAAAGAATGTATTCCTTTCGTCCTCAGACACCAAAGAGAAATCCAGAGAAAATCGTTGAACCTTCAGAAGCATAACAACGAACAGGTTCAGTTCAAAAGCAGGATTTTGATGCAGCATAATGTACATGATGCACCTCCCCTACTGTTCAGATTGTGTAGATCATTTTAGTTCCATAACACGCTCACACACAGCACACAGACGCAAACACATTGGTTGCCTGGAAGCCGGAGCAGGAGCAGCCGCGAAAGGCGGAGCTTGGGAGGCAGCCGCAGCCGGCCGGACTACGGGACGGCGCATCGCAAGCGCCGGCAAGTACTACTCCCTCCATAAATAAATGTAAGATCGTTTAGATAACTACTTCTAAACGAACTTATATTTCTTTACGGAGGGGGTGCTTGATAATTTTTATTACAAGTCTGCATTATGATTCATTTTATAATTTATAGGGAGAAATCTCTAACAAAGAAGGGATAACTGGATGAAATATGACAACGACCTTACAATCTTTCAACGAACATAACAGATAACCGACTGAATCCCTAACAAAGAAGGGAATAACTGACAGAAATGTTGACGACGAATCTTTGATATTTGGAAGAAAGAAAAAAGGAGACTGGATGCTGCTGCTCTGTTCGGCCTTGAACCGTACGTCTCATGAGTACACTACTAGAGAGCAAGAAACTCCGGCAGGGCACAGATCCTCACGTCGCTGCGGCAAATCGGGCACGTCGTCGCCTGGCAGAACCACCTGAAAATGCACCGGCGGTGGAACGCGTGCGGGCACCTCGGCGGCTGCACGGCGGGCTCTCCATCCAGTCCCTCCAAGCAGATCGGGCAGTTGTCGGGCTTGTCGCTGCCGCCCAGGTCCCTCTCCTTGCACGCCATCAGGAGAGCCTGCTCATCATGTATGAACTGCCGGTCCACCTCCATGACGAAGCGGAAGGTGAAGCCACGGGTGGCGCGGTCGCTGCACGCCACGCGGACGATCTGCGGCACCACGTTCGAGGGTACGACGCGGTCCCACTCGTCGTCGGCGAGGCGGAGCACCCGGAGCTGGGGCATTCTCGCCAGCATCCTGCGGAGCGCCCAGCGGCAGGCACCGTCGCTCTGGAGCGCGGAGAGGTCTCTGACGAGGAACTTCATGGCGGAGCCGTTGCTTGGACCGATGTACTGCTGTTGCCTCACGATCGGGGGCTGGCCGCGTCCGCGGAACTCCAGGGACCGCTTCACGTAGCACTTCACGAACACCGCGAACTGGTACCCAGCGTCGGGCGGCGCGGGATCAACGGAGAACCAGCTGGAGGTCGCCTCGACACTGCGCATGACCAATAGGCCAGCAGCGGCGGCAGCGGCGACGGCGTGATTCGACATCGCCGTCACTATTTCACTACACCGGGTGGCAACATGGGATCTGTTGTGGCAAAGCTGCAGATGGTTGCGGCTGGTGGCGCTATTTGTAGTCGACGGCCGGGGGGCGCGTGCGCGTACCGTGGCTACCAGTCGGAGAGGCTTCGGGCGGGACATTCGAATTCTTGTTAGGAAACGAACGCGATGGAAAATATTTTTTTTCTCCGTTTCACGCGGCAAAATCGAAGTCCTTTTTTTGAAAGTAAATCGAAGTCCTTTTAGGAAACGAACGCGATGCAAAACGTTTTTAGGAAAGATACAAACGCGATGCAATTGTTTTTTTTCTTTTTAGGAAACGAACGCGATGCAAATCTTCCGTATCACACGGAAAGGGTAGGCAGTTAAACGATTCTTTTTTGACATCAAAGTTAAATGATTCCTTTTAGGAAACGAACGTGATACAATTCTGCTCTCCGTTTCAGGCCTTTAGCCTCGCCTTAAGCACAAGTTAGTTTTTTTCGATGGGTAGATTAAATGTGGGCTGGCCATTTGCGCGGCCCATTAGCGTATATATTTTTTCACTTCCCAAAAAATATTTTATATATCTAAATAATAAATGAAAATAGAGTTTGCTTTAATAAATGAAAAATTAGAAATTTAATAGATCAAGAGAAAAATATCATCTATTTATAGTTTTGTTCATATAGCTTCTTAGATTACTTCTTGTATACTTACAAAATGATTTACACTGATAATGAAAAGTATTTCGTGAAATCACAAATAAAAGGGTAAAAAAATAGTAAACTATAGTTTGCCGCTTCGCGGACACCATTCACAGGCGAATGCTTTTGGGGGGGGGGGGGGGGGGCTAGAAGGAGGAGCCCGAGAGGTAGGGTACAATTAATTTGACATGTGGAACTCATATGTAAGGTTGGTTATTGAAACGAGAAGAACAAAAGTCATCCTTGAAGCGCAATAACATCGCGCGAGGGCAGGGCATCAAAAGTCAAACTTGTAAAAAGATACATGTGTCACCATGTGTCGCTTCTTTCTCATGCCACTTAGAAAATGCTATCAGCACTAGAGTCGGCTTCATGCAATTACTCTATATTGATTCTTCATTATTAGGGTCTGATTACGTTATCATTGCAAAAAAAAAATTGGAGTCTGTTAGGAAAAGAAGCCATGACTACCGGATTACTTTAAGCAAAGGAGCACATGATGAAAAACTATATGACACCCATCACATTATTACATAATGATACCATTTACATTACATTACATAATGTTGATGGAACAAAGTAATGCATAATAAGGGTAGCTATTTCTTCCATGATGAAATACCAAGGAACTGCTTGTATGGAGCAACAAGTCATGTCAATGAAAAAATGCTAGATCAAACAATCTACTAGTTTGCAAAAAAAAGCCACTTTGGTGGAATAATTTCTTGCACAATATGGATTTTTATGTATACTCGAAGAAAAAAACTTCTAGTATGAAGAAAAAATCCATGTCAATTAAACAAGTGGTGCACAATACGAAACTTATTTCGGTGTTCACAAAATAAGCAATATATTTGAGTTATTATTTGTATATTGGATCAAAAACTTTAGTGGCATGAAGGAAATGATTTTATGTAGCCTAAATAATGAAAAACAAATGAACACTTAAAAAGTATTCATGAAACATTTTACAAAAAAATATAGCTACTGTGTATTAGGTGAAAGTCGCCCATAAAAAGTACTCCCTCTGTCTCATAATATAAGAACGTTTTTGGCACTACACTAGTGTAAAAAACGTTCTTATATTATGGAACGGAGGGAGTATTTATGAAACATTTTACAAAAAAAAAATAGCTACTGTGTATTAGGTGAAAGTCACCCATAAAATTGTTGGTGAGTAGGGCTTGAGAAAATCCTATCGAGCTCCGTGGAAAACTATGGATCAATAGTTGAGTGCAGCATTTTGGAGGACGAGCTCCATGGAGCTTTTTTTAAAAGAAAAACAAAAAATATATTATTAAGTTTCAAAAAATTCTGGACAAAAATATATGCGTTCATATGGATGTGTTTTACATGTGTGTAAGTTCTGACAATGAAATGCCATTATGTTGAGAGCTACACAAGAAAGACAAATTCGTGCATTTTTTATAGTGAAAAATATGTGTAATGTTCACCATTTCAAAATCACAATTTTTTATTTTATGTAGCTCTTACAGTAATGTATATCATCTTCAAATTTACACACATGTATTACACATCCGTATGAACACGTATTTTTTTAAGATTTTTTGGAAACTTCAAAATGTGATTTTTGTTAAATTTTCAAAATAAAGAGCTCCACGGAGCTTCGCCTCCATTTAGCATTTTCGTCAATAGTTGCCCTGAAAATACAATTGCAATATGTGTGGAAAGGGTAGTCGGCATATGCAGGGTGGCACAATTAAGTGAGCAGGCAGGCGTCGCAGATCAAAATTCAAAACGGGAAAAGACACATGTGTCATCCTCTGTCGCTTCTTTCTCGTGCTACTCAAATACATTTAGCATTGGAGCTAGCATAGGGTCTTCCGATGTTTGTCTCTTAGCATGGGTTTGTAGGTAAAATGTTAATGTGGCACATCAATTAAGGGTGAGTGAGGAGTTGTATGTTAGTGGAGATAAAGTTTAACCATGTTTCTGTATGTAGTGTAACCGATGCTCTAATCCGGTGTGCCTTCTCGCCCTATGTTTCTCTCCTTCCTATCTCTCCGTAACTAACATGAACCCTATACCGAATGAAGGTAACATCATTTAGATAAAAACATAAAGAGACAATGCATTGGGTGGTTGTCTCTAAAACTCTTTCACCACCTAGAATGACGAGTTAAGAGCCAATGTATTAGGTGTGCCCTTAGTACAACTAGCTTTAAACATTCTCTCATATTAGTAAAGGATTACTTTAAGCAAAGGAGCATGCAATAGTCATTTCTATGAAAGAAACGTGTCTAGTTGTAATTTTCATTTTCGGCAGGAAACAAACCTTAATAGACGTGGAAGTCCATCTACTCCGCCTTTCTGTCTTTGAAGGCTAGCTAGCTATATGGTCGTGCACTAGCTAGCAATGCTCAGCAAGACTTGTCACAGCTTAGTGAGCTATTTTGCTTTGATGGAACGGAGCTTTAGCTTCACAAGCGCAGGCAGCATAGCCCACGTACTTACAACACTATCCATGACCACCACACCCAGCTCGTAATCGCATAACTCCCAGGAACATCTACTCGCTTGATCCTAGAGATTGTTGTTTCCCAGCGTATGATATACTACAAGGTGGGGTTCCTCTATGAACAGCGAAACGACCATTACGACAAGGCCCGAGATCTCATCGACACATCGGATGAGCCTTATGACCTCGATCCCTTGAAAGTACGAAAACATGTGTGAGTTTCTCACTCGAATTGGATATTTGTTACATTGATCCACCCAACCACCCACATATAGCAAATTCAAATTACAAGTGAATTTCAAGTTCAGGCCAAAGCATTCCTTTCTTCCGGGCCAAGCTTATAAGTAGTCATTGCGCTTAATGGCCCAGTCTGGGCAAGAGTGCCATCTGGGGAGCCTCTTGTTGTGGTTGGCCACGACCTAGGTGATCTTTGAGATAAAAATGTGCTCACTGCGCTTGAATTTTTCTAAACAAATTTTGAATTTAATTTTTTTCACCTCGATATAGATAGGTATTAAACCCATATTTATCAAAAATGTGTTGATAACTTTTTTTGAGATAAAAATGTGCTACTAGCTCAGTGGAATATTCTCTGCACCCATCATATCTGTGCAACTCACAAGTTCGTGCCTAGTCGGCCTCTAAGTTTTCCGCATTGTTGTGACATACATGTTCCATAAAGTAACAAAAAAAGTGCAACTCGGGATTCCATAGATGTGGAAAGCACGCACCTATCACTGCGTCGTGACTCGTTAGCTTGTTACATGAAAGATGCTAACTAGAGCTGCGGCAATTAATTTGGATCGGAGGGAGTATGATATTTAACTATACAATGACTGATTAAATCCAGTTCTTGTTAAACATTGGCATTTCTTCGCAATATGTGTGTTAACCGTGGGGAGGCACAGTGGATCTTCCATGCGGAAGGCATGGAATAATTTCTTTCTGAGTGGTGTAAGGCACAGAATAATGATACGACGGGCATGACGCACTGTTGTTGGGCTAGCCCATGTGCTCTGGGTTTTGTTTTTTTTTTCATTTTTATCTGGTGTACTTTTGATTTTTTTTCTAGCTTTACTATTTTGGCTTTCCCTTTTATTGAATTTTATGTTTCATTTAATTTTGCTTCTATTTTCATTTATTGGTTTTTATTTTTTTTGTTTATTCTTGTTCAAAATAAATATGTAACTTTTTTATAAAATGAAAGAACTTAATTTTGAAAACAAATCATTCTAAAGTACGAATACATTTTTAATCCATGAATGATCTTAAAAGTTATGCAAGCACAATTTAAAAAGTCATGACAACTTTTTGAAATTAGCAAACATTTTTTTAAATAACGGAATCATTGTTCAATTACAGGAACATTTTCCCAAAATATTTGAGACTATATAAAATTATTAGATCATTTTTTGGAAATATGAGAAACATGTTTTATTGCACTAACATTTTAAAAAACATGGGAACTATATTTAAATATAATATTAATATTTTGAAAGTGTAATAACTTTTTAAAAATGTATGATCATTTCTATAAGATATAATACTTTACTTAATTGTACAAACAATGTTAAAAAAATTGGTGAACTCTTTAGAAATTGCCTGAACATTTTTTGTTAAAAGTTCGAGCATCTTATATCTAATTTTATATTTTAAAAATGGGCTTAAAACTTAAAATACAAATAATAATTTGTATGAAAAAAATTAAAATTAAAAGCAGCTCAAAATAGAGCAAGGGCCGAGCTAGGCGCATCAATAGATGGTTGCTTCGTTACGTTAAAAATCCGGAAAACAGTCCATTCATGAAAGAATAGTCTCTTTGTTTTTCAGTGGACAACGAACAAATAGTAGATCAATGAAACAGATGTAAATGAGCCACCAAAGAAGCACAACAGTAGATAAGCAAACGAACTGGTGCACCTTTGCTCGTTGTTTCGCGCGTAACACACGATATAGGAGAGCAACTAGCTGACGGTTACCCCTTAGGGGACGACGGCAAGGCTCAGTTTCACATACTTGGAGCACGCCAAGCAGTGTCGAAGCCACGTTAGACCTGTGCAGTCGCTTGACTACACAGAATTTTCGTGAGTCCATGACCCCCACCACGTTAGGCCCGTCTATTTAGCATTTGTTTTGGAAAACAATTAGCTGGGCCATAACAAAAATTACCGCCTTGGTCCCTTGGTTTTAGTGGATCGGGAAATATCCCAAAATAACGTACTTTTCTTCTTAAATTTCTCTAACTTTCCAACTTCTAGCTCGTGTATCGGAAGAAAGGAACTTCTCGATCGTGTGTTGTCAAGAAAAAAAACCCTTCTCAATCGTGCACATCTCAGTTTATCGCCGAAACATGGACAGCCGCCGTCAGCCGCAACCTCCTCCCGTCGTCCCGCTAGCCGTGAGGCGCGGAAACCTCCGGCCATCCAGGGCCGTGAGCGACGCCGATGCACTGTTCGGCGAACCGCGAGCGACGCACCATCCAGCATCTGCGGGCACCCATTAATCCAGACTGAATTGATCTATAGTTCAATATTGTTGCCAGTATACTAATCAAACACCAGAACGTTTCCATATATCTACTAGTAAGCTTGTACGTGCAACACACGTCTGAACTCTATCACATAATAATTAAAACAGTTGTATGGTTTTATATAGATTTTCATCTGCAAATTTTTCACTAAAATAATGTTTGTTTGGGTGGAAAAAAATCAAATCACATGGACAAATGAAGAATGTGTAAATAATATTAAAGATCAATGGAAATCTCTACTGAACATTGGTAGTCTCATATGCTTCCCATTGAACATCATACATTCTGTGAATTACCACTGCCCTAGGCAATCCACAATCCAGCTGTCTTGCTTGTGAAGATCTGATATTGCTCAGTTCATTCTAATATACATCTGCAGAATCGCGAAGTAAAAGCAGAGAGAAAGATTATACCGAATCTAGCGACCCTAATCAGATAGAGACATGAGAGAACAATTAAAAAAGACAATGAAAGAATTTAATGAATAAAATCTTATGCTTACGTATCAATCCATGAGAGATAACTATACTTTTGCAAATTTTCATTACAACATTGTCGAATGTGTGATCAACAAAGACAAACTACAGTCGGCTTGTATCATGCATTATGATTTAACAGAGGCAGACAACAGAGCCAAACTAATGGAGATAATTCATCTAGGTAGCTATAGGATGCATTATGATTTAATTCTCTCCCAAATATGCTTCCTATTAACTCCAAAATCTGATATTGAAATGACACAGTATTTGTCCTATCAGAATTTTTTTAGACAGAGGACCATCACATTTTGAAACTGTATACTCATGCTCAACTTTTTCCAGCACAAAGACTAAGTTGTATGTGTTGAAAAGTATCAATAGGATAAAGCATGTACCTGTACTAACCTTGACAACATCAATGGCCTTGTCATTCCTTCAGAACAACCATAATGAAACTATTCTTGTCTTCTCTTTCAAATTGAAAGAGATTATATACATGAACAAAGCTTATTTCTGAAGATACATTGTTGCTAACACCCAGGGAGGTTATGGTCCAGATTGAATCGAGCTGCACTGGGTCGGTGGCTGGACAATGGTGGAGTTTCGGTTGCAGTGATGTGGCCATCGTGGTAGAGGCGAACTTCTGTGCTAAAATGCATTATAATGTCAGGTTAGAATCGAGCATTCTAGCAGATAAAGAAGGGATGGAGAGGGAGAGAGATGTCAGGTCGCTACCTTCTTGGTACCGATGGATGGAGCTACCCGTTCCGAGGAGATAGGGTGGAGGAGGGCGGAGCTGGCAGCAAGGAGCACACGTGTGGCCTCGTTCGCCGGCTCTACACAGGAATGGTTACTTAGCAAGGTTCACAAAGAAAGAATATAGAGCAAGAACAAAATCTGCTACTTACATAATGTAACACGAATCCTCTTTCATATGGATATATATAGTAGCGACCTGCCACATGTTAATATTTTGACAGAGGCTCCAACTTTGTCAGTGGTATTCTCCTCGAAAATAACCTGCAAGTCAAACAACTGTTTATGCAAGTAGCATATACTCCCTATGTCTCATAATATAAGAGCGCTTTTAACAATACATTAGTGTCAAAAACGCTCTTATATTATGGGATAGAGGGAGTAGTTCCCTTCTTTCCATAAGCTGGAATCACAATGTGCGTCAGTTGGTACAATTCTCAATGATTACCTTGACAGTGTTCATAAATGTCTGTATTGATGTTTCCATGACCGTTAGATATAAGTTAATTCAGATAAGCAATACCACCAACCTTTACCAAAATTCAGAGAAGCATGTACTGAATATTCATAGAATCATTTGTATAGTTGACTCATTGTATCTTTTCTCTCGGGTATAACATCTTGCATGACCAAGCTTGAGCAATGCAAATAACAGAACAATGCCACCATGCAAGAGAGAGACACCTGAGTGTTCAAATAAATTAAGGATTGCTCCTGTTGATGCATGATCATAATTACATTTGCATTGACATTAAAGTTGAGGAACAAATGCTATATCATTGATCCAAGAGATGCTAGCTACAAGTAAATATTTCGCAGTATTACACCTAAAGTTTAACGTGCATATGCAAGAATCTCTATCTAATATTACCATCCCCACATTAATGTGACACGGTTGCCTTTTCCCATCTCTGTATATATTTTTTCATACAATCTAGCTTGCAAAACAGGTGCAAGGAACAGACTGTTTCTGTGCAATAATATTAGAAAACATTAACCATGGCGGACATATATAAATATGTGATGAGCATTAACATGGGAAGACAAAAAAAAAGGTAGTAAATTTCATGGACAAACCTTTCTTCCAGTCAATGTCGAGACATGGTCCGGTTTTGCAAATTCTCCCAATAGAAAGTGAAAGTGAAGCAGACTACAATATATAGGGTCCACAGATCATGGCTTCTACTCCGATTGAAATATTAATTCAATTTTCCTTCATGTACATATATTACGCCGCATATATCAATGCCCAAAGGAACCACTTCACCTGAGTGAAGCTTCAATTCTGAAAAGTGAAGTTCTCGATGTCCTACAAAAACAAATCTTATCAAACAAATCAAACAAGCTCAATGGGCTAAGAACAGAAGTCCTACAAATCAAAGAGGCCAACCCTTAAAAACTCAATTGTACCAAACATCCGAAGAATTTGCTAGCTTAGCAGTCAAGACCAAGCTATCAACATTTAACTGCAGTTGGCAAACAATATAGACTATCTATCTAGTTCACTAAAATGACCATGCATCCAGCGTTGTCAGTTATGATTAATGACCATTTACATCAAAATTTCATAATTCTCTGCCACGCATATACGCAATTAGAAGGATGAAAAAACTCAAAACAGATTATGAAGCATCTCTTGCATCAAATTGCAAGTAATTAAGCACTCTGGACGGACCCGGACGGCGGCGAGATCATTGCTCTGTCCATCTCAGATTTCCTCTGTCCATCTATGAACCAGACCTACGTACCTCAAGGGTCTCTTAACTCTGTCCGTCTCAGAGCGGCTTTAGGCGGGCACTAACATTGATTATGTAATCTCCTCAAGATGAAAGAACATTATTCTGGAATTTAATATGTCATCACTTTTTTTTATCTGTTAGAGCACCCGGGAGGAAAAGCTTTCAAAATGGTGGGCATTCAGTTGTAGTTCTTTTTCATGCAGATAGGCCTTCCAACTTTCCAAGAATCTTACTCTGGATTAATTACATAACATACAGAAGTAGAGTCATGTTGGTGGTCTATTGAGCATAAAATTAAACTTTGTATAAAAGCAGGGCTGTTAAGCCTATTATTCTCTACAAGATTACCTTCGTAGAAGTATTACACAATATCGAATTTTACGCAGTACAACAGTGTCTACTTTCAAGCATATTGAAGTACAATTATAGGTTTTATTTTAGTTAATATAGTGACACCGTTGTTTGGTTTCAAGCTTGGGAGTTACAGTGCATATCTCTCACCCGAGAAGCCATCACCGAGAGGCCTACCCATTCACAGATCAAATTTTGACAGATTCATGAATTGCTTAAATTTGTCAAATTTCCCAGTTAGGTCACCTGGGAGGCTGGGAATCCAGAAGGTTAAAGATTATTAAACCATCACAAGTCAAATAGCAGATAAATGGGAAATAAGAAAATATAGAAGTACATCAGCAGTGATTGCAGGTTCTAGTATATCAAGAAAAATACGACAATCATCAGGTCACAATACATCTAACGTCATACAGTTTGAAGAATCTAACTGGGACTTGGAAGAATTCACCAAACTATTATTATGAGCCAACAATTCCGTTTCAAAACATAATTGTTGAGATATATGATATTGAAAATTCCTTTCTTCAAATATCTTTCATATTTAAACTCGAAATATCTAGAAGATGAGAGCTTTGGCCTTCTTGTGATGACATGAAAGTAGCAGCTAGCAGCCATACTGCAACTCCATATTTTAGACTCTTTCAATGAATTCATAAGACATGCAAGGACCGCTCACAGTTCGGCGACAATGTGAGCAAAGCAAGTCAGCAAGCATATAATGATTTCCAGGCTGAGAAGAGTGTAGATAGACCTGCAATATTCTTATATACGACCCTGACCACTTATCCGCTTCTCAAACAAACCATATACTAAAAGCTGGAATATAGATCATGAAAATGTTGCGATAATTCTGAATTTTGCAGTTCATAGAACACTATTAGTAGAAAGTAAGTAGTATTGTTCTGTGGGTTTAGTGAAACGGAAGCATGATTAGCATATCAAAATACCGTATTAGCCGACCATTGTATCTGGGAGAAGGACGGCGACGATGTCTCACATGGTCATCCATGATCGCAGAGGATGTAAATCGCGTGGTGGTCGGTAATGAACTGGGGCGATATGGATGCACCCGATGGACGTTTTGAGCACAATACTTGATACAATAGCCTTGATCTTTGTGACCCCTCTCCAAAGCTGCCTTTCTATCCTGAAATCTCCAGAAAAAATCAAAATCAAAATCCGAGACAGATGGTAGCCGGCCGGTGAGGGGAACTGACCACGTGCTACTGAAGTAACCCTCTGCTTTTCATGTTCCGAGAGGTCGAATTTCACGCTGGTTCTAGTTATACTTGCCAGCCTAAAACTATTTGGTCACATATGGACATGAAGTCAAACTGATTGTCCGGGAACTAAGTAGTTCAACACTTTTTCACTACTAAATAGTTGAATAGCTAAGGGATATGTATATCTTATACTGTTGTAAAAGTAGTTCAGTGATGGCCTTGTGTTCCTGTTTCTTTCTGAAATATCTATGCATGGCCAAAGTCGCCAGAGCCAAAGGGAAAAACGAAAAGGAATCAAAACGCAGTCAGTTTGAGTGGTACCGACAATAATCTGGCACATCAAATTCACTACTTTTTTTGTCAAACTGATTCACTACATTGATATATCCACAAAGTACAGAATTTGAAAATACAGATATACTACTAACTTCTACAATTCCGTCACAACAAACTGTTGAACCAATATGTATACAATGTTCCTCATACCATGGAGGGGAGCACGCCTGGTCGCGGGCATCGTCAGACTTGAAGTCATAGGAGAGGAGATCGGAGCAGCCTCCCTGCCATGGTCGTGGTGGTCGTGGAGGAACGGCTCCGGTGACCCGCGGCTCCCGCGGCGAAGGGGGCGGCTCCCGCGGGGGCAGGCGAAGGGCGGCTCCGGCGGCCTGCGGCTCCCGTGGCGAAGGGCGGCTCCGGCGGCGGCTGACAGCAAAGGGAGGAACGACGGGGCGGCGAAGGGCGGCTCCGGTGGCGGCTGACGGCCGCGGGAGGAACGACGAGGTGGCGAACTGCGCGCGGGAGGAACTGCTCAGGCGGGAGGAGGAGGGGGGCGAGAGTCGTGCGTGCGTGCGTTGTTGGTAGATTTCTTTTTTAACAGCGGGGCATGTTAGTGATCGACTTAATGCGTGGCTTGTTGTGTTAAACACCGAAGGATTATGGGCCATCAGATATTCTAGATGGACGGTTAAATTTGTTTGAATCTGCCCCTCTCTTTCTTTTATAGTGGTAGTAGATAAATCCCATCATTTGTACGTTATCTTTCTTCTCTAGCCTCGATGCCTCTTTCAATTTTCTTTTCTCACCAGCAATATTAGATTTTGGATGTAAGAGATGTGTTTTCTATTAACAGTCAGAATTGTAGATCCAATTTTCTTCTCTCACCGATGTTGTTGTGCATACATATCAATTATTACAAAGGGCTTGCTACAATAAATAAACACATTCACAATAAAGTAGGTTTTTTCATGTTCATAATCCGCCTAGAAAAATCATCATTAGAGAAGCCTTGACATCACAGGGTTATGATCCTGGCACCGCCACTGGCGCCAAGTGGTGCGTCCAAACGCCACCACGTGTCGTGTTCTGGGCACACCTTGTGATTTTTTTTTCTTTGTGCATGCGTTTTAGGCATTTTGTTATTTCTAGGTTTTTTGGCTTGTTGGTTTTTGCTTGATTTTTCGTACATTTTCATGGAAATTTTTTGAGAGTTCTCATAAATCAATGCTTTTCTGCAAAAAGCACAACATGTGCTTCTGCGAGAGACACATGTGTGCTTCCCAGAAAAGAAAAAAGGATAGCTACGAGAAGCAAAACTTTGCTTGCGCGGGAAGCACCCAAAAAGGAAAAAGCACAACTATGCTTTCACCAAAAAAAGGAAAAGACACAACCTGTGCTTTCGGAGAAGCGCAATTATGCTTCCCAAAACGGAAAAGTGCAGCTGTGCTTCCACCAAAATAGGGAAAACACATCATGTGTTTCTACGAGAAGTATAGTTGTGCTTTCGTGAGAAGCACAACTTTTCTTATGCGACAAGCACAACCTGTGGTTCCATGAAAAAAAAAGGGAAAATCACAATCTGTGCTGCCTGAAAAAATGAAAATGCAATTGTGCTTCTGGGCTCCTTTATTTCTTTCATTTTTTTGTTTTTCGTTTACTTTTCTTTTTTCAGTTGCCGGTTTGTTTTGTTTTGTTTGTTTTTTCGAGCTTCATGGGTTTTTCATTAAAAAGTTCATCAAAATTTATTAACATTGGATCTAATTTGGAAGAATTCGACGTGAAAAATCCAACAAAGAAAATGGATTGGGATTTGGAAACATTGTTCAAGAGATAATTTGTTTTCAAAAAATGAATCTACAAAAAAATAGAAAACTTTGAAATTGGGAGAAGTGGTTGTGCGCCACTTGTCAGCACCAGAAAAGGTGGGAAGTGACCTTTTCAAGGGGTTGCCCTTAACTAGTGATTTTGGCGATATATGATGTTACCAGCAGGCGGAGGACCTATATATGACCGGTCGTTGCGGCACCAAGCATTCGTCCCCTCGATTAGGTCAGCCTATTAGCAGTTCGCACAACGTAAAATCCAAAAAACAGGAGAGCCCACGAGGGGATCGAACTCTGAAAATGCAAACTGCGAGCCCATGTGGGTAGCCAGTTGAGCTGATGACGGATGTTCATAACTAAGTAGCATGGAGCGGTAATAATTACCAACAGCAAGAGATCTAAGACATTTTTTAAACTTCAAAACACAATCTTTTGCAAAAAAAATGTGATTTTTTTAAACGCGAACTATTTTCAAAATTGTGATTTTTTTTCAAACACAAACATTTTTGAAACAACTCAAATAATTTTTTTAAAACATGGAACAGTTTTCATCTCTGAATTTTGTTTGAACAAGAGAACATTGTCTTGAATTTTTGTACGAACTTTAAATACATGAACATTTTTTACAATTACAAATAAATTTGAAAACAGGAACATTCTTCAAAATTCCAAGGAAAATTTGAAAACGCAAACATTTATTGAAACTCCCAAACAAAATTTCCAAACTTGATCAAATTTTGTAAGGGGGCACATTTTATGAATATGTGAGCTCGCTTGAAAATGGGGACATTTTATGAAACTCGTAACGAAATTTGAAAATGCGAACAATATTTGTAGATGCAAACATGATTTTGAATATGTGAACATTTTTTGAGACTCCCAAACAAAATTAAAAAATGTCAACTATATTTGAAACTGCCAAGATGTTTTGAATAAGTGAACTTTTCTGAAGATGGTAACATTTTCAGAAACTCTCAAAAATATTTGAAAAATGACTGTTTTTTTAAATATGTGAACATGTTTTGAATTTCTAAAATTAACAAAACGGGACTATTTTCTGAAACTCCCGAACAGAATTAAAAAATGCGAACAATATTTGAATATGTTAAAAAAAATGAAAATGCTAACATTTTTTAAACTCCCTAACAAAATTTGAAAACTTGAAAAGATCAAAAATACGACCATTTTTTAAAATATGTTAATATTTTGGAATTTGATGAGCACAATTTAAAAAATGGGAAAATATTTGAAACTCTCAATCAAAATTACAAATCCGAATAGTTTTTTTTAAGGGTGAATAGGTTCTAAATATGCTAATTTTACTTGAAAACATGAACATTTTTCGAAAATGCAAACAATTTTCTAAAATGTAAACAATATTTTAATACGCAAACAATTTTTGAATATGTGAACCTTTTTTCGAAAAACGGGAACATTTTCTGAAACTCCCGAACACAATTTGAAAATACGGACAATTTTTTTGAAACACATAGATATTTTTAGTATGTGAACATTCTTGAATTTTATAAACAATTGTTTTGAAAACATGAACATTTTAGGGAAAACATGCATTTGTTAAAAATTCTTTTTTTTAAATGAACTTGGAAAAAATATAAGGCAAAAAATAAAAAGATAAAGAAATGTGAAATAAAAAACCGTTCAGAAAACTTATAGAAGGTTCCGAAAACCGGTAAAAAACGGCTGAGAACCTGCTATACGGTTCTATAGATGGGCCGGCCCAAAAATCACTGTCTCTCCTAAGTGCGATTGGTCGAATGTTTGACGCATAACACATCAGATAGGTTTTCCACTAGTAGGTGTCTGAATCTACCAAAACCTTGGACACTTACCTCGAGGGGCACCGCAATGTCTGAATTGTAGCGAGACCTAGCATTTTTATGAGAATATAGCGAGACCTAGCATAAACACACATCAGGCGCCTCCTTAAATGGGTCGGCCAAGCGCGGATGAGGCCACAGATCACTCTCTCATTTTTCTTCTGTTTTCTGTTTCCATTTCTGCTTTTTGTTTATACTAGCAAATATGCTAAATATATATAATACAAAAAATACTTTACATAAAACATTTGCAAAAAAATAACCAAGCATTTAAAACATATTAAATGTCATAGAGAAATGTTTCTCATGTATACGAAAAATATACAATGTGTATGACAAAAGAAAATCATAAATTTGAAAAGATAAATAACCGTTTAAAAATGTGAAGAAAGTCTTTCGAATATGTTAGTCAAGCGTTTGAAACTTAAAAAATATTAAAAAAAATACAATGTTTATGAAAAGATGTTGATCATGTATTTAAAAATATTTAAACGTGTATAAAGAGATGTGTGTAGTGTATAGAAAAATGTAAATGTTAATCATATAAATTAAAATATCAAAACATATATTTTTAAAATTTTAATTCTGTTTTTGAAAAGTTCCTGATGTATCCCAAAAATGTACATTGTGTGTGAAAAAATGGCCCGGATGTATACCAAAAATGCACATTGTGTGTGAAAAGATGTTTGCTGCCAATAAAAAATTGTTCAGCATGTATTGCAAAATGTTGACCATGTATTCAAATATGTTATTCTTGTATTTTAAAAATGTTAAACATGTATTAAAAATTTACTAAATATAAACCAAAATTTTAAATTGTGTATGGATAAAATTAGACATCAAAAAATATATTTTTTTCTAATATAATTTTAATCATGTATTGCTAAAATGCTAAACATGTATATAATTATGTTGCTGATATATACAGAAAATGTTGTATTTATACTGAAAAAAGTTGCATGTGTTGGAGAAAAGAAATGGATGAATGTCTACAAATAAACAAAGAAAAAATGAAGAAACCCTATGGAAACCATATAATAAAAACCTAAGAAAACATATGCAAAAGAACTAAAACAATGAAAAGCAGGAAATAAAAGAAATAAAACCGATAAAAACCAAGAAAGAAACAAGGAAAAAGCAAAGAAAGAGATAACTATAAAGAAAAACGATGAAAAAAGAAAAACTGAAAGAGAAAATAAAATGAAAAGAAAAGAAAAAGGAAAGACCAGAAGAAGTGAAGGAGCGAGTGAACCTATCATAACCAAAGAAAAAAATTTGGCAATGGGCCAACCCAGTAGCTACAGATGGAGGAAACTTTTCGGGCGAGCATATATGTCACCATAAGCGAGATTTATAGCGAGATATAGTCCCCACGCGTCACTTTTGGGTGCGTCAACTATGTTCACCATGTATTGTTTCGCCAAGAAGTCGGTAACGTGAGCCTTCTCACTCATCGCGAACAAAAAATCCTGGTGAGGTGGCCAAAAAAATTGGGATTATTATTTCCAGAAAAAAAATGTTCAACGCCAATACTGACTAAGCTTGAAACACCATAGAAACTTTACATACATTAACAATTGACAACGACTTTGTGTTGTTTTGTTATTGTACGTGTATGCCTATGTTCTTCAATAAAATGTTTTCAAATACACGATGACCATTTTCTAAAAAAACTGTGAACTTACTTAAAATACATGGTAATATGTTTATAATAAAACTTAATTGGTTTTAAAAATAAAAAAAATTATGAAATACATGATGAACAATGTTAATGTACAATATAATCGTATTTTAAGCATACAGAACATTTTCTAAATACATGATGAAGATTTCTTGAAATACAAGATGAATAACTATATAGGACAAATCTTTTCAATACACAACTAACAGTTTTTGAAAATATCTGAAAATTTTCAATCTGCATGATTACCAATTTTTGAAATAGGGTAAACAGTTGTTAAATAAATTCTAAACATTTTTTAAAATCCACGATGAACATTTTACATAATACACAGTAAATACATTTTGAGATTCAATGAACTTTTTTAAAATACGAGATTGATATTTTTTGAAATACAAGATGAACTATTACAAAAAAACACTAGGAATAATTTTTTAAATACATGCTAAATACTTTTCTTAAATACACAATTAAAAATCCTAAAACAATAGAAAGTAATAAAAATCAAAATGAAAAACGAAAATTAAAAAACAAAGAGAATATAAACAGGAAAATAACAAAGGTGGACCAGGCTAAGGAGCAACACCTGCATGAAAAAGACCAACGGTACCATTTCGAGGGGAACTCCTATGTGACGCATTCTGCGTCAACTAGGTGCGGCTTCGCACAGGAGCAGCTGACTGGCGGGCTTTGTGGGCCGCGAGGCGCACGTTTCCCTGGTTTTGAACTGTTTCTACCGCTTCGTTGATTCTGCTTCGCGAAGCTGTTCCACTGATTGTTGTCCCTGCTGTTTTCCACTGTTTCTTATGTTTCTACTGTTTCTTCTGTTTTCCTTGTATAAACTAAACGATGGTACAGTTTCAACTGTTTCCCAAAGAAACATGAAAGACAAAAACCTTGAATTTACTAAACAATGGTTGTAGGTTCCATTTTTATGAAACCAGGTGCTGTTCCTATTGATTCAACTAGTTTTTAATTATAAAAAACATGAAATTTCATTTTACATTTATTACAAAGTGGTACTTCTAAAACTGTCATAAAAGTGGTAAGCTTACATCTTGATGAAATTGAGTGATGATAGTATCACCAAGGTGTCATGAAAGACAAAAAAAATGTACATGTCTTACTGCTCGTTTTCATAACTGTTTCAGCTGTTTTCGGACATTGTTTACAGTTGAAGGTCTTGGAAGAAACTATCACTAGATCAGCAAGAGAAAAAAAAGATAGCTCTATCGATAAGGAATTTTTTTTCCCATGGAAGTATTCCTTTGAGTTGAATCTTGCAGTGCACTTCCCTTGAAGGTGACAGTATTAATGAGACCCTTGAGAATAGAAAGAAGAATTAGAAGAAACATATACGCGATTAGAAGAAATTAATTTCACTGTTCGGTATGAAAGAACAGGCTCTAAGAAAATAACATCTCTTTTGTTTCCATAGGAGAGAAAAAAAATAGAGAACTTACATGTCTCTGCAGGAAAGAAGTTACTAACGGCAGCTGAATTTCATTGTCCTTGCATGTTACAATCTCAAAAAGAAATTTCTAACGTAGAGCTTGTAAATCATCCTACAGTATTTTAACATGTGAACAAATTTTTGGAATACTTTTTGACATAGAGCTTGTAAATTTCATTGTTCACATATTTTTTGGAATATGTGATCAAATTGCGGAAACAGGAACAATTTTTTGAATTAGTAAAAAAAATAAACATGTTGACAATTTTTTGAATTTGTAAACAAATTTGGAAACATGAACATATTTTGAACATGTGAACAAATTTTATGAAAACCGAAAAGTTTGAATTACCCAAACATTTTCCGGAAATTGAACATTTTTGGAGTTTGTGAACTTTTTATGAAGCATGAACGATTTTTGAATCTTGAGAACAAATTTGGAAGCGCGGATTATTTTTTGAAGCACGAACATTTTTTGAACCTTGAGAACAAAATTTGAAACGAAGAACAATTTTGAAAAATCCTGAACAAATTTGGAAGCATGAACAATTTTGTAAAGCACGAACATTTTTTGTTTCTTGAGAACATATTTTAAAATAGAGTACAATTTTGAAAAATTCCAAACAAATTTGGAAGTGCGAACATTTTTGAGAAACGCTATTTTTGAGAAAAAAAACATGAAGGTTGTATGAAACAGCAAACACTTTTAGAAATTGAGAACAAAATTTCTAAAAACTCAACAATTCGAAAAATGCAAACAATTTTTGGAAATGGGAACATTTTTGTAATGTCTCCCAAAACCCGAACATTTTTCAAATTCGAAAACAAATTTTGGATACTTGAACATTTTTTAAAACTTGGAACATTTTTTGAAACTCCCGAACAAAACTTGAACACATGAACAGTTTTTAAAACTTGCGTACATTTTTTCGAAACTCCCGAACAAAAATTGAAGCATGAACATTTTTTGCAATTTGCGAACAATTTTTTAAATGGAAACATTTATGGAAACTCGCTGCAAAATTTGAAAACATGAACATTTTTTGAATTTGGATTATTTTTTGAAACTCCCAAACATAACTTGAAACATGAACAAAAAGAAAAGAAAAAGAAAAGAAAAAGGAATTGAAAGATGAAATAAAGAAACAGAAAAATGAAGAAAGAAAAAGAAAAGAAAGAAAAAACTATAAAGAAAAAGCAAACAGAAAAAACCAGTGAAAACCCGGTTCAAGAACCTTCCAGAAGGTTCCCAAAACCGTTCAGGAACCCTCCAGAAGGTTCCCAAAACCGGGACGCTGTAGCGCCTGTGCTATCTCATGACTGGGCCGGGCCATCTTGATCGCTAGTTGCTCGCTTCTCTGTGCGAAGCCTCGACAACTGGACGCACCGAGCGTCCAATAGGGTTTTCCCATTTCGAGCGCGTGCGGGTGAAAACCGAAGAAACCTTATTAGTAAGCTGAGGCCCATATGCAGGAGTATGTAGGCGAGGGGTAATACAAATTCACAATTATTTTTCTTTTAGATTTAAACTCGGAATAGTTGAGATATATATATTCTTCAGTCAAGCCTATCTCTTGCTTAATGCAATTTCTAAAGGGCGCCTTAAGTGCCCGTTCCTTCTATTTCCGCAATCGGGCGCACACCCTCTTCTTCGTGCAGAGCCGGCCCATCTCATTTTCTTCTATTTAAAAATGCACAAACCTGTTTGCCAGGGGCATTGTTCGAACCGGCCATCTCGCTTCCACCCGACCACCTCACCATTTTTGTTCACTTAAAGATTTTTTCCTTCTCTATTTTTTATTCTTTCATGGAATGGTTTTTGTCGGTTTTTTAGTTTTATTTTCATTTTTCTTGGCAGGGTTTTTGTTTATATTTTCCTTTGTTATTTTTCTTTCATTTTTCTTGTTTCTTTTTTGCTAAATGCCTATATTTTTTTAAATCTCTGAACTTTTTTGCAAATTGATGATTTTTTTCAAACTCGTGAACCTTTTTTCAAAATTGATGAGCTTTTTTCAAACTCAATGATTTTTTTTGAAATTGAATAAATTTTTTTTCGAAATTGGTGTGTTTCAAATTTAATGAACATTTTTAAAATTTCCGAACTTTCTTCCAAATTCGATGAACTTTTTTCAAAATGATTAAAAAAATCAAATTCCTGAACTTTTTTTATGTTTGTGAACTTCCTTTAAAAATTCATGAACATATTTAAAAGAACGATTTTTTCTGGTATTTCCATTTTTTCCGGATTTTGTAATCTTTTTTCTTATTTTTCAAAATTCAATGGTCAACCGGTCAACCATGATTGAGCGAACGAAGGCAACATGGGACGGGTGAAGACAGCCTGGGCTGGCCGAGTTTGTGGGTGCATAAGCGCTAGAACTAGAAATCGGCGCTGATTGCGCCCTTTAGGAGCTCCCATTGCTTAAAGTGAGCACTAAGGGCTGCTCACCAATAGCACACCCTAACATGGGATAGATGCAAAACAGCGAAGCCAATGTTCTTCTGCTCCTGTGACGATTGAAATTCCTCCTCATCGTTGGGCATTTTGATTTTCCTTTTTTTTCCTCCGGTCAATTCGTACGTGCATGTGCAGTGTGGCATTATGTATTTTGTTTCTTCCTTTTTCTCCTTCTCTTTTTCTGTTATTTTCCTTTTTTATGACCACCCTCTAAATTACAAAAAGAAAGAGAATACTTTCTAAAAATTACATAAAAAGATTTAAATGTGCAAACACTTCTCAAACACACATGAATATTTTTTGAAAATGTGAGGAACAGCTTTTGCGATAATCCTTTTCTTATTACATGATGAATATTACCTCCGTTCCAAGTTAGTTGTCTTAGATTTGTGTAGATACAGATGTACCTAACACTAAAAAAATGTCTTGATAGACCCGTATCTAGACAAATCTAAGACAATTAATTCAGGATAGAGGCAGTACTTTTTAAACACACGCTGAACTTTTTCTATGTGACGAACAACTTCTAATACGCAATAGTGCTTTTTTGTATTACACAATAAGAACTTTTTAAATACATGATAAGCTAATTATAATACATGATGAATATTATATGCAATAAACTAGTCTTAAATACAACATGAACAAATTCTAAATGTAGCGAATTAAAATATCAAATGCACAGTGAAGAATTTGTAATACACAATGGTTGTTTTTTAATATGTGGCAAAAAATTGTAAATAGATGATGGTCATTTTTAATAGATGGTGAACATTTTTAGTAGGCAATGAACATTTTTTAGTACACTATGCACATTTTTTAGGACACATAATGAACTACACTATGCCCGGCCAGTTCTTCTATGCAGCAAGTCTAGCGGTGAAAAAGACCAGGTAGTAAGCCGAATGTACAGGCCAAAAAATCCGTTTGCTGGGCCGGTCCACTTGAGTGGGATATAGATGCAGCTCTCGGGATTTCAAAAAATGTTCGCGCTTCTAGAAAATTGTTCAGAATTCAAAAAAAATTCTCATTATCAAATTTGTTCACAAATTAAAAATATTTTATGTTTTCAAAACATGTTCAAGAATTTCAAAAATGTTTCTGTTTTAAAAGATTGTCCCTGTTTTTGAAAAACAACATTCACATTTTCAAAAAATATTCTCATTTAGAGCATTTTAAAATTGTCAAATTAAAAATATCCATGTTACTTCAAAAACACGGACAAAAATTAAAAGAAAACCAGGGAAACTCTCTGCTACAGTAAGCGTGCCGAAACGCTACGATAATTCATCGTTACAGTACCAGCCCGAATCTCTCGCTACCTCTCGTGGTGGGCGGGCGTGACGGCCTCGTCTCTACCTCTTGTGTACGACGCGTCGCGAGGGCAGGAGCAGGACGCGGCCTCCATGCTGAGGATGCGTGGACGGCATGCACGTCGTCTTCTATGTGTGCGTGCCCGGATTCGCCCAGGACCCTCGGCCGGGTGTGCACTATGTGCGCGTGGACGCCCGCGCTGCGGTGCCGGTGCTATCATGGGGCCTGGAGGACGACACCGCGTGTGTGCTCGCCGATGCCGACAACGCGCTCTGGAGGGAGCTCACCATGAAGTTGTGCTGGAGTGTGCTCGTCGCTCCCCATCGACGTCATAAGTAACGGTGATCCTGGGGAGGCTCACCGACGACCTGGACCTCTCGAGGGTGGCGAGCTCTTGCACCGGGCTGGGCCGCCCCATGGCCGACCACGAAAGCGAGCTCTGGAAGTGCATCAACAACTTGCTAAGGATGATCTAGCTAGGGAGTGACACAACACCTGTGAGGCAGGATTTTTTACCAGAACATTTAGTCATCTTTTTGATCCAACCATCTGAGCTTTAGATTTACCTTCCACCTTGATGTTATCTTCTTTATTTACATACCACCTTGATGTTATCATGGTCGAATCTCACGAGTAAAAATATATTATCTTCACTCTTCTGTTCGCTTGATGATTAGCAAACTATTTCTCTTAAATATAGTACCCCCACATTCCATATTATTGACACTGCTTTAGTACAACTTTGTTCAATTAATTTGGGTAGGAAGGAATACTAATAACATTCTTTGGTATACTAGCAAAGCAGTGCCCGTGCTTTGCTACGAAGCTATGGAAAAAGGAGTTAGACCACCGACTGGTTGTTTCGCAGTTGATGGTTACAAAGAGGAGCAAAAATAGAATGGAAGATGGTGCTGCAATTGTTGGAGAATCTTAAGCAACCATAGCAAGTCCTTCTTTAAGATATAAAGTGAGAAAATATTTCCAATTTTGAAACATACGAGAATGGGAATGGAAGAATTGGTTTAGAATAGAAACTAAAACCAAGAGCATGATTTTGAGCTGCATTTGTTGTGTTTTTTTACAAGAGTGTTGTGCTAATAACTAATAGTGTGTTTGTTTATTTGTGTGGGATCTAACATATGAGTAAAAGTACATTTGTTTATTTATATCCCTTGTAAGGTTGCTAGCCCCACATGAGTAGAAATGTATTTGTTTATGTCATGTTGGTTCCACATGTGAGTTCACCATCAACTTCAACTTTTATGAATAGGAAAGATGATGCATATGCGTGAACCATTTTGTGTGTTTTGTGATACCCTTCCTATTAATCGAGCATAAGTCATTCCATCCATACACTTTCCGCCTAATCGGTGTTCAATCTGACGGTATACCTTTTGTAACATACACATTGTATATTATTTATCTACTCGGCGTTCAAAGACAACCTAAATGAATATATTAAACTCTGTATATATTTGGATTGGGGAAGTATTCTCCGCTACTACTCTTAACTAGTGAAACCCCGTACAGTATCACCCTCTGACAGAAGGAGCATGGAATGTGTGGGCTTCCGTAGCAAAAGGAAACGGTTCCCTTCCGGCCGACCGACCGAATGACGCTCTGGTCGAGCGCGAGCCATTTGATCTGGCTAGATCAAACAACGCGCAACTCTTCTCTTTATCTTTGTTCAATCGAATAAACTGGGACCACATAGTCCAAAGGGACGTTGATCCCACTAGTAGAAAACAGGGCTTTGGTCATAACTCAATATAAACATTAGTCCTGGTTGCATTACGAACCGGGACTAATGTGAGCATTAGTTCCGGTTCGAGCGGCTAAAGGCATTAGTCCCGGTTCAAATGAGACCTTTAGTCCCGATTTGAGACAAGAACTAGGACTAAAGGGTGCAATGCCCTTTAATCCCAGTTCGTGTCTCAAACCGGGACTAAAGGGGTTCGGGTCTCAAACTCTACCCCTCCCCCTCCTGTGTATCGTCATTTCAGTTTTGAAAAAAGAACAAAAGAAAATGATAAAAACTTTAAAAAATAAAATCCTTCAAGATGTAGTTATATTACTACATCTCGTAGTTAGGAAAATTAAAAAAACGTAAATTTGTACATGTTTTGTAAAAAAATGTTATGAAAAAGTAAAACGGCTATAACTTTTGCATACGAACGATGTCGGGAAAAATGTATAATATATCAAAATGTTTAGCACGAAAATCCGCATCCGATTTTGACCGCCGTAGGCCATTTTGCAACCTTTTAGAATCCTAAAATTCTAAAAGGAAACAAAAGTTATGATCAAATTTCAGTTTTTTTTAAATTTTGGTTAAATCTGGTCAAACTACTTATTTAAGAAGTATTAGTGTTATTAAATATTTATTCAAGAATATTAGTGTTACTAAATAATTATTTCAGTTTTTTTGAATTTTGGTCAAATCTGGTCAAACTGTGGTCAAGCAATGGTCAAACTACTTATCAAGAAATATTAGTGTTACTAAATAATTATTGTTTTTTTAGAATAATAGATTCAAACTCAAACAGTGAAACGTGTGACTTCATGCTCAAGCTAAACTCCTGAGGGTTAATAGGATTGACATCTTACTATTGTCAGGAAAACAACAAGTGCAGACTTGGAAACGAGGGGCAATAGAACCCGGAAGTTAAGCGTGCTCAGGTTGGAGTAGTGAGAGGATGGATGATCGGCTGGGAAGTTAGATGATTTGGAATGATGAGGGGTGATTAGAGAAGAGGTTAAATTAAGCAGTGATGAGGGGGTGATTAGAGACTAAATTGTAAAGTAATTCAAAAATCGGGATTTTTTATAAAAAATCAAACTTTTTTTTCGTAAAATTTCCTTTAGACACCAACAGGACTAAAGGAAATCTTACGATTTTTTTGTTTTTTTAATTTTTACAGCGGCCACGTGGAGGGCCTTTAGTCCCGGTTCGTAAGAGAACCGACACTAAAGGGGGGGGGGCTTTAGTACCAACCCTTTAGTCCCGGTTCTCCCGGTTCCAGAACCGGGACTAAAGGCCCTCTGGAACCGGGACAAATAGGCCTTTTTCTGCTAGTGTCCCCTCCTCTTTTTCCTATCCCCCGCGCTGCTCCTGCCATGGCCGGACCTTCAGCTTGCTGTGCCGTGGTCGTGCCCTAGCCATCTATCGACGACCTCTCACCCACATCGCTCATTCTCCCCTAGCACACCTTATTCTCTCCTCCTAGTGCCCCCTCCCTGCTATGGATGGACCCCACACTCCTCATCACCTACATCCAGCTCCATCTCCCAACAATAATGGGTGAACTCCACCCCCTTCATCACCCACCCGCCATTCCTCTTTTCCCGCAACAACCATTGGAGAAGCTACAACCGGCCAGGGGAAAAGCTGAGACCGCAGTCAGAGGTGCTAGAACCTGTTTGGGGAAAAGCTATCACTCTAGTTGGAGGTGCTGGAACCGGCGTTATTTTTTGCTGGAATTGCATTATTTTTTTTTTTTGCTAAAATCGCTTTAATTTTTGCTGAAATCGTGTACATTTTTGTTGGAACCGACTATTTTCTTTCCTCAACTGACTATAGGAGTTTTGTTGTTTAGATTTTTTTTCCAGAACCGGTGTTAATTTGTGTTGTAACCGGCTAGTTTTTTGCTTCAACTAACTACCGAAGTTTTTGTTCATTGAGATTGTTTTTGCTGGATCTGGTGGAAATCGGTCAGAGTTTGTCTTCGATTGATCCACTTGCATCCGATCTTCGTTCATGTTTCTACAAGTTTGATCCTTCTAATTTACGCTTCTCTTCACTGGGCCGGTTGTCATTCTGGTGTGCTGGTTCTATTGGGCTTTAGCACGATGATTTCCCGATTGTCTACTAGAACAAGGTTTGCCTTACTCCTGTGAGGGAGAAACGATGATAGTGGATAGTTTTGGGAAACTTTTATGGACCAATACAGACCATTTTCAGAACCTTTCGCCAAGTTTACGTGTGGTTTCTTTATTACATTTTCTATGCTTGTCTTTGTTGTTTTTAATGGTTTTCCTTTTGGTTTTTTATTTTCATTTTTCTTCAATTTTTCCTTTTTCTCATCGGTCAAATATGTGTCAACTTTTTCTAAATGTAAGTTGAACATTTTTTGTATGTGGGTTAAACATTTTTTAATAAATGTTGCACATTTATCCAAAAAAACATGTTTAACATGAAGGAAATATGCCCTAGAGGCAATAATAAAGTTGTTATTTGTATTTCCTTAGATCATGATAAATGTTTATTATTCATGCTAGAATTGTATTAACCGAAAACTTAGTACATGTGTGAATATATAGACAAACAGAGTGTCCCTAGTATGCCTCTACTTGACTAGCTCGTTAATCAAAGATGGTTAAGTTTCCTAGCCATGGGCATGTATTGTCATTTGATGAACGGGATCACATCATTAGAGAATGATGTGATGGACAAGACCCATCCATTAGCTTAGCATAATGATCGTTTAGTTTATTGCTATTGCCTTCTTCATGACTTATACATGTTCCTATGACTATGAGATTATGCAACTTCCGAATACCGGAGGAACACTTAGTGTGCTATCAAACGTCGCAATGTAACCGAGTGATTATAAAGATGCTCTATAGGTGTCTCTGATGGTGTTTGTTGAGTTGGCATAGATCGAGATTAGGATTTGTCACTCTGATTGTCGGAGAGGTATCTCTGGGCCCTCTCGGTAATGCACATCACTATAAGCCTTGCAAGCAATGTGACTAATGAGTTAGTTGCGGGATGACACATTACAGAACAAGTAAAGAGACTTGCCGGTGACGAGATTGAACTAGGTATGATGGTATCTTGGGCAAGTAACATACCGATGACAAAGGGAACAACGTATGTTGTTACGCGGTTTGACCGATAAAGATCTTCGTAGAATATGTAGGAGCCAATATGAGCATCCAGGTTCCGCTGTTGGTTAGAGATGTGTCTCAGTCATGTCTACATAGTTCTCGAACCCGTAGGGTCCGCACGCTTAACGTTCGATGACGATTTGTATTATGAGTTATGTGATTAAATGTACCGAAGTTTGTTCGGAGTCCCGGATGAGATCACAGACATGACGAGGAGTCTCAAAATGGTCGAGACATAAAGATTAATATATTGGGCGATGTTATTCGGACACCGGATGAGTTCCGGGGGTCATCGGATAAATATCAGAGTGCCGGAGGGTTAACGGAACCCCCGGGGGAACTAATGGGCCTCTATGGGCCTTAGTGGAAATAGAGGAAGGGCCAGGAGGGCCTGGCCGCCCCCTTGGGTCCGAATTGGACTAGAGGAAGGGGGGCGGCGCCCCCCTTTCCTTCCCTTCCCCCTCTTCCTTCCTTCCCCCTCTCTTCCTTGTTGGAAACCTACTAGGAATATGATTCCTATTCCAAGTAGGAATCCTACTTGGGGCGCGTCCCTATAGGGCCAGCCGGCCTCCCCCTTGCTCATTTATATACGGGGGCAGGGGCACCCTAGAACACACAAGTTGACAGTTGTCTTAGCCGTGTGAGGTGCCCCCTCCACAGATTTCCACCTCGGTCATATCGTTGTAGTGCTTAGGCGAAGCCCTGCGTCGGTAACTTCATCATCACCGTCATCACGCCGCCGTGCTGACGAAACTCTCCCTCAGCCTCATCTGGATCAAGAGTACGAGGGACGTCACCGAGCTGAATGTGTGCAGATCGCGGAGGTGCCGTGCGTTCAGTACTTGATCGGTTGGATCGCAAAGACGTTCGACTACATCAACCGCGTTACTTAACGCTTCCGCTTTCGGTCTACGAGGGTACTGATACGTCTCCAACGTATCTATAATTTTTGATTGTTCCATGCTATTATATTATCTGTTTTGGATGTTAATGGGCTTTATTTTACACTTTTATATTATTTTTGGGACTAACCTATTAACCGGAGGCCCAGCCCGAATTGCTGTTTTTTGCCTATTTTAGTGTTTCGCAGAAAAGGTATATCAAACGGAGTCCAAACAGAATGAAACCTTTGGGAGCGTTATTTTTGGAACAAACGTGATCCAGGAGACTTAGAGTGGATGTCAAGAAACAACCGAGGAGGCCACGAGGTAGGGGGCACGCCCACCCCCTGGGCGCGCCCTCCACCCTCATGGGCCCCTCATTGCTCCACCGACCTACTTCTTCGTCCTATATATGTCCATATACCCCGCAAACATCCAGGAGCACCATGAAACCCTATTTCCACCACCGCAACCTTCTGTACCCAAGAGATCCCATCTTGGGGCCTTTTCCGGAGCTCCGCCGGAGGGGGCATTGAACACGGAGGGCCTCTACATCAACTCCATGGCCCTCCGATGATGTGTCAGTAGTTTACTTCAGACCTTCGGGTCCGTAGCTAGTAGCTAGATGGCTACTTCTCTCTCTTTGGATCTCAATACAAAGTTCTCCTTGATTCTCTTGGAGATCTATTCGATGTAATCTTCTTTTGCGGTGTGTTTGTCGAGATCCGATGAATTGTGGGTTTATGATCAAGTTTATCTATGAACAATATTTGAATCTTCTCTGAATTCTTTTATGTATGATTGGTTTATCTTTGCAAGTCTCTTCGAATTATCAGTTTGGTTTGGCCTACTAGATTGATCTTTCTTGCAATGGGAGAAGTGCTTAGCTTTGGGTTCAATCTTGCGGTGCTCGATCCCAGTGACAGAAAGGGAAACGACACGTATTGTATTGTTGCCATCGAGGATAACAAGATGGGGTTTACATCATATTGCATGAGTTTATCCCTCTACTGTTGGGTTTCGTAGTAATTTCAAAAAATTTCCTACGCACACGCAAGATCATGGTGATGCATAGCAACGAGAGGGGAGAGTGTTGTCTACGTACCCTCGTAGACCGAAGCGGAAGCGTTGACGCAACATAGAGGAAGTAGTCGTACGTCTTCCCGGTTCAACCGATCCAAGCACCGTTACTCCGGCACCTCCGAGTTCTTGGCACACGTTCAGCTCGATGACGCTCCCCGGGCTCCGATCCAGCAAAGCTTCGGGGAAGAGTTTCGTCAGCACGAAGGCGTGGTGACGATCTTGATGTTCAACCGTCGCAGGGCTTCGCCTAAGCACCGCTACAATATGACCGAGGTGTAATATCGTGGAGGGGGCACCGCACACGGCTAAGGAACGATCACGAAGATCAACTTGTGTGTCTATGGGGTGGCCCCTGCCCCCGTATATAAAGGAGTGGAGGAGGGGAGGGCCGGCCCTCTCTATGGCGTGCCCTAGGGGAGTCCTACTCCCACCGGGAGTAGGATTCCCCCTTTCCTAGTCCAACTAGGAGTCCTTCCATGTAGTAGGAGTAGGAGACAAGGAAGGGGAAGGGAGAAGGGAAGGAAGGAGGGGGCGCAGCCCCTCCCCCTAGTCCAACTCGGACTAGGCCTTGGGGGGGCGCGCGGCCTGCCCTAGGCAGCCCCTCTCTCTTTCCCGTATGGCCCAATAAGGCCCAATACTTCTCCCCCGTATTCCCGTAACTCCCCGGTACTCCGAAAAATACCCGAACCACTCGGAACCTTTCCGATGTCCGAATATAGTCATCCAATATATCGATCTTTACGTCTCGACCATTTCGAGACTCCTCGTCATGTCCCCGATCTCATCCGGGACTCCGAACTCCTTCGGTACATCAAAACTCATAAACTCATTATATAACTGTCATCGAAACCTTAAGCGTGCGGACCCTACGGTTCGAGAACAATGTAGACATGACCGAGACACGTCTCCGGTCAATAATCAATAGCGGGACCTGGATGCCCATATTGGCTCCTACATATTCTACGAAGATCTTTATCGGTCAGACCGCATAACAACATACGTTGTTCCCTTTGTCATCGGTATGTTACTTGCCCGAGATTCGATCGTCGGTATCTCAATACCTAGTTCAATCTCGTTATCGGCAAGTCTCTTTACTCGTTCCGTAATACATCATCTCACAACTAACTCATTAGTTGCAATGCTTGCAAGGCTTATGTGATGTGCATTACCGAGAGGGCCCAGAGATACGTACCTCTCCGACAATCGGAGTGACAAATCCTAATCTCGAAATACGCCAACCCAACATGTACCTTTGGAGACACCTGTAGAGCACCTTTATAATCACCCAGTTATGTTGTGACATTTGTTAGCACACAAAGTGTTCCTCCGGCAAACGGGAGTTGCATAATCTCATAGTCATAGGAACATGTATAAGTCATGAAGAAAGCAATAGCAACATACTAAACGATCGGGTGCTAAGCTAATGGAATGGGTCATGTCAATCAGATCATTCACCTAATGATGTGATCCCATTAATCAAATAACAACTCTTTTGTTTATGGTTAGGAAACATAACCATCTTCGATTAACGAGCTAGTCAAGTAGAGGCATACTAGTGACACTCTGTTTGTCTATGTATTCACACATGTATTATGTTTCCGGTTAATACAATTCTAGCATGAATAATAAACATTTATCATGATATAAGGAAATAAATAATAACTTTATTATTGCCTCTAGGGCATATTTCCTTCAGTCTCCCACTTGCACTAGAGTCAATAATCTAGTTCACATCGCCATGTGATTCAACACTAAGAGTTCACATCACCATGTGATTAACACCCATAGTTCACATCGTCATGTGACCTATACCCAAAGGGTTTACTAGAGTCAATAATCTAGTTCACATCATTTATGTGATTAACACCCAAACAATACTAAGGTGTGATCATGTTTTGCTTGTGAGATAATCTTAGTCAACGGGTCTGTCACATACAGATCCGTAAGTATTTTGCGAATTCTATGTCTACAATGCTCTGCACGGAGCTACTCTAGCTAATTGCTCCCACTTTCAATATGTATCTAGATCGAGACTTAGAGTCATCCAGATCTGTGTCAAAACTTGCATCGACGTAACCTTTTACGACGAACCTTTTGTCACCTCCATAATCGAGAAATATTTCCTTATTCCACTAAGGATAATTTTGACCAATGTCCAGTGATCTACTCTTAGATCACTATTGTACTCCCTTGCTTAACACAATGTAGGGTATACAATAGATCTGATACACATCATGGCATACTTTATAGAACCTATGGCTGAGGCATAGGGAATGACTTTCATCCTTTTTCTATCTTCTGCCGTGGTCGGGCTTTTGAGTCTTACTCAATTTCATACCTTGTAACACAGCCAAGAACTCTTTCTTTGACTGTTCCATTTTTGAACTACTTCAAAATATTGTCAAGGTATGTACTCATTGAAAAAACTTATCAAGCGTCTTGATCTATCTCTATAGATTTTGATGCTTAATATGTAAGCAGCTTCACCGAGGTCTTTCTTTGAAAAACTTCTTTAAAAACACTCCTTTATGCTTTGCAGAATAATTCTACATTATTTCCGATCAACAATATGTCATTCACATATACTTATCAGAAATGCTATAGTGCTCCCACTCACTTTCTTGTAAATACAGGCTTCACCGCAAGTCTGTATAAAACTATATGCTTTGATCATACTATCAAAGCGTTTATTCCAACTCCGAGAGGCTTGCACCAGTCCATGAATGGATCACTGGAGCTTGCACACTTTGTTAGCTCCTTTTGGATCGACAAAACCTTCCGGCTGCATCATATACAACTCTTCTTCCAGAAATCCATTCAGGAATGTAGTTTTGACATCCATTTGCTGGATTTCATAAAATGCGACAATTGTTAACATGATTCGGACAGACTTAAGCATCGCTACGGGTGAGAAGGTCTCATCGTAGTCAATCCCTTGAACTTGCCGAAAACCTTTTGCGACAACTCGAGCTTTGTAGATAGTAACACTACTATCAGCGTCCGTCTTCCTCTTGAAGATCCATTTATTTTCTATGGCTTGCCGATCATGGGGCAAATCCATCAAAGTCCATACTTTGTTCTCATACATGGATCATATCTCAGATTTCATGGCTTCAAGCCATTTCGCGGAATTTGAGCTCACCATCGCTTCTTCATAGTTCGTAGGTTCATCATGATCTAGTAGCATGACTTCCAGAACAGGATTACCGTACCACTCTGGCGCGGATCTCACTCTGGTTGATCTACGAGGTTTAGTAGTATCTTGTTCTGAAGTTTCATGATCATTATCATTAGCTTCCTCACTAATTGGTGTAGGTGTCGCAGAAAAAGGTTTCTGTGATGTACTACTTTCCAATAAGGGAGTAGGTACAGTTACCTCGTCAAGTTGTACTTTCCTCCCACTCACTTCTTTCGAGAGAAACTCCTTCTCTAGAAAGGATCCATACTCAGCAACGAATATCTTGCCTTCGGATCCGTGATAGAAGGTGTACGCAACATTTTCTTTTGGGTATCCTATGAAGACGCACTTCTTCGATTTGGGTTTGAGCTTATCAGGTTGAAACTTTTTCACATAAGCATTGCAACCTCAAACTTTAAGAAACGATAGCTTAGGTTTCTTGCCAAACCATAGTTCATATGGTGTCGTTTCAACGGATTTAGATGGTGCCCTATTTAACGTGAATGCAGTTGTCTCTAATGCATAATCCCAAAATGATAGTGGTAGATTGGTAAGAGACATCATAGTTCGCACCATATCTAATAAAGTACGGTTATGACGTTCGGACACACCATTATGCTGTGGTGTTCCAGGTGGCGTGAGTAGTGAAACTATTTCACATTGTTTTTAACTGAAGGCCAAACTCGTAACTCAAATATTTGTCTCCGGATCAGATCATAGAAACCTTATTTTCTTGTCACGATGATTTTCCACTTCACTCTGAAATTCTTTGAAATTTTCAAATGTTTCAGACTTATGTTCCATCAAGTAGATATACCCATATCTGCTCAAATCATCTGTGAAGTTCAGAAAATAACGATACTTGCCGTGAGCTTTAACACTCATCGGACCGCATACATCAGTATGTATTATTTCCAATAAGTCAGTTGCTCGCTCCGGAGAACGGAGTCTTAGTCATCTTGCCCATGAGGCATGGTACGCAAGCATCAAGTGATTCATAATCAAGTGATTCCAAAAATCCCATCAGCATGGAGTTTCTTCATGCGCTTTACACCAATATGACCTAAACAGCAGTGCTACAAATAAGTTGCACTATCATTATTAACTTTGCATCTTTTGGCTTCAATATTATGAATATGTGTATCACTACAATCGAGATCCAACAAACCATTTTCGTTGGTGTGTATGACCATAGAAGGTTTTATTCATGTAAACAGAACAACAATTGTTCTCTAACTTAAATGAATAACCGTATTGCAATAAACATGATCAAATCATATTCATGCTCAACGCAAACACCAAATAACACTTATTTAGGTTCAACACTAATCTCGAAAGTACAGGGAGTCTGCGATGATGATCATATCAATCTTGGAACGACTTCCAACACACATCGTCACTTCACCCTTAACTAGTCTCTGTTTATTCTGCAACTCCCGTTTCGAGTTACTAATCTTAGCAACTGAACTAGTATCAAATACTGAGGGGTTCCTATAAACACTAGTAGAGTACACATCAATAACATGTATATCAAATATACTTATGTTCACTTTGCCATCCTTCTTATCCGCCAATCACTTGGGGTAGTTCCGCTTCCAGTGACCAGTCCCTTTGTAGTAGAAGCACTTAGTCTCAGGCTTAGGACCAAACTTGGGTTTCTTCACTTGAGCAGCAACTTGTGTGCTGTTCTTCTTGAAGTTCCCCTTCTTCCCTCTGCCCTTTTCTTGAAACTAGTGGTCTTGTCTACCATCAACACTTGATGTTTTTCTCGATTTCTACCTTCGCCAATTTCCGCATTACGAAGAGCTTGGGAATCATTTCCGTTATACCTTGCATATCATAGTTCATCACGAAGTTCTACTAACTTGGTGATGGTGACTAGAGAATTCTGTCAATCACTATCTTATCTGCAAGATTAACTCCCACTTGATTCAAGCGATTGTAGTACTCAGACAATCTGAGCACATGCTCACTAGTTGAGCGATTCTCCTCCATCTTTTAGCTATAGAACTTGTTGGAGACTTCATATCTCTCAACTCGGGTATTTGCTTGAAATATTAACTTCAACTCCTGGAACATCTCATATGCTCCATGACGTTCAAAACGTCTTTGAAGTCCCGATTCTAAGCCATTAAGCATGGTGCACTAAACTATCAAGTAGTCATCATATTGAGCTAGCCAAACGTTCATAACGTCTGCATCTGCTCCTGCAATAGGTCCGTCACCTAGCGGTGCATCAAGGACATAATTATTCTGTGCAGCAATGAGGATAAACCTCAGATCACGGATCCAATCCGCATCATTGCTACTAACATCTTTCAACACAATTTTCTCTAGGAACATATCAAAATAAACACATGGAAGCAACAACGCGAGCTATTGATCTACAACATAATTTGCAAAATACTACCAGGACTAAGTTTCATGATAAATTTAAGTTCAATTAATCATATTACTTAAGAACTCCCACTTAGATAGACATCCCTCTAATCCTCTAAGTGATTACGTGATCCAAATCAACTAAACCATGTCCGATCATCATGTGAGATGGAGTAGTTTCATTGGTGAATATCGTTATGTTGATCATATCTGCTATATGATTCACGTTCGACCTTTCGGTCTCCGTGTTCCGAGGCCATATCTGTATATGCTTGGCTCGTCAAGTATAACCTGAGTATTCCGCGTGTGCAACTGTTTTGCACCCGTTGTATTTGAACGTAGAGCCTATCACACCCGATCATCACGTGGTGTCTCAGCACAAAGAACTTTCTCAACGGTGCATACTCAGGGAGAACACTTCTTGATAATTAGTGAGAGATCATCTTATAATGCTACCGTCAATCAAAGCAAGATAAGATGCATAAAAGATAAACATCACATGCAATCAATATAAGTGATATGATATGGCCATCATCATCTTGTGCTTGTGATCTCCATCTTCGAAGCACCATCGTGATCACCATCGTTACCAGCGCGACACCTTGATCTCCATCGTAGCATCGTTGTCGTCTCGCCAATCTTATGCTTCCACGACTATCGCTACCGCTTAGTGATAAAGTAAAGCATTACAGCGCGATTGCATTGCATACAATAAAGCGACAACCATATGGCTCCTGCCAGTTGCCGATAACTCGGTTACAAAACATGATCATCTCATACAATAAAATTTAGCATCATGTCTTGACCATATCACATCACAACATGCCCTGCAAAAACAAGTTAGACGTCCTCTACTTTGTTGTTGCAAGTTTTACATGGCTGCTATGGGCTTAAGCAAGAACCAATCTTACCTACGCATCAAAACCACAACGATAGTTTGTCAAGTTGGTGCTGTTTTAACCTTCGCAAGGACCGGGCGTAGCCACACTCGGTTCAACTAAAGTTGGAGAAACTGTCACCCGCTAGCCACCTTTGTGCAAAGCACGTCGGGAGAACCGGTCTCGCGTAAGCGTACGCATAATGTCGGTCCGGGCCGCTTCGTCCAACAATACCGCCGAACCAAAGTATGACATGCTGGTAAGCAGTATGACTTATATCACCCACAACTCACGTGTGTTCTACTCGTGCATATAACATCAACACATAAAACCTAGGCTCAGATGCCACTGTTGGGTTTAATTTCAAAAATTTTCCTACGCACACGCAAGATCATGGTGATGCATAGCAACAATAGGGGAGAGTGTTGTCTACGTACCCTTGTAGACCGAAGCGGAAGCGTTGACGCAACGTAGAGGAAGTAGTCATACGTCTTCCCGGTTCAACCGATCCAAGCACCGTTACTCCGGCACCTCCGAGTTCTTGGCACACGTTCAGCTCGATGACGCTCCCCGGGCTCCGATCCAGCAAAGCTTCGGGGAAGAGTTCCGTCAGCACGACGGCGTGGTGACGATCTTGATGTTCAACCGTCGTAGGGCTTCGCCTAAGCACCGCTACAATATGACCAAGGTGTAATATCGTGGAGGGGGGCACCGCACACGGCTAAGGAACGATCACGAAGATCAACTTGTGTGTCTATGGGGTGCCCCCTGCCCCCGTATATAAAGGAGTGGAGGAGGGGAGGGCCGGCCCTCTCTATGGCGCGCCCTAGGGGAGTTATACTCCCATCGGGAGTAGGATTCCCCCTTTCCTAGTCCAACTAGGAGTCCTTCCATGTAGTAGGAGTAGGAGACAAGGAAGGGGAAGGGAGAAGGTAAGGAAGGAGGGGGCGCAGCCCCTCCCCCTAGTCCAATTCGGACTAGGCCTTGGGGGGGCGCGCAGCCTGCCCTAGGCAGCCCCTCTCTCTTTCCCGTATGGCCCAATAAGGCCCAATACTTCTCCCCCGTATTCCCGTAACTCCCCGGTACTCCGAAAAATACCCGAACCACTCGGAACCTTTCCGATGTCCGAATATAGTCGTCCAATATATCGGTCTTTACGTCTCGACCATTTCGAGACTCCTCGTCATGTCCCCGATCTCATCCGGGACTCCGAACTCCTTCGGTACATCAAAACTCATAAACTCATTATATAACTGTCATCGAAACCTTAAGCTTGCGGACCCTACGGTTCGAGAGCAATGTAGACATGACCGAGACACGTCTCCGGTCAATAACCAATAGTGGGACCTGGATGCCCATATTGGCTCCTACATATTCTACGAAGATCTTTATCGGTCAGACCGCATAACAACATACGTTGTTCCCTTTGTCATCGGTATGTTACTTGCCCGAGATTCGATCGTCGGTATCTCAATACCTAGTTCAATCTCGTTAACGGCAAGTCTCTTTACTCGTTCCGTAATACATCATCTCACAACTAACTCATTAGTTGCAATGCTTGCAAGGCTTATGTGATGTGCATTACCGAGAGGGCCCAGAGATACGTACCTCTCCGACAATCGGAGTGACAAATCCTAATCTCGAAATACGCCAACCCAACATGTACCTTTGGAGACACCTGTAGAGCACCTTTATAATCACCCAGTTATGTTGTGACATTTGTTAGCACACAAAGTGTTCCTCCGGCAAACGGGAGTTGCATAATCTCATAGTCATAGGAACATGTATAAGTCATGAAGAAAGCAATAGCAACATAGTAAACGATCGGGTGCTAAGCTAATGGAATGGGTCATGTCAATCAGATCATTCACCTAATGATGTGATCCCGTTAATCAAATAACAACTCTTTTGTTTATGGTTAGGAAACATAACCATCTTCGATTAACGAGCTAGTCAAGTAGAGGCATACTAGTGACACTCTGTTTGTCTATGTATTCACACATGTATTATGTTTCCGGTTAATACAATTCTAGCATGAATAATAAACATTTATCATGATATAAGGAAATAAATAATAACTTTATTATTGCCTCTAGGGCATATTTCCTTCATCTACATCATGTCATCTTGCTTAAGGTGTTACTCTGTTCTTATGAACTTAATACTCTAGATGCATGCTGATGCTGGATAGCGGTCGATGTGTGGAGTAATAGTAGTAGATGCAGGCAGGAGTCGGTCTACTTGTCACGGACATGATGCCTATATACATGATCATACCTAGATATTCTCATAATTATTCGCTTTTCTATCAGTTGCTCGACAGTAATTTGTTCACCCACCGTAATACTTATGCTATCTTGAGAGAAGCCACTAGTGAAACCTATGGCCCCCGGGTCTATTCTCCATCATATAAGTTTCCAATCTATTTTATCAATCTTTACTTTCAATCTATATCATAAAAATGCCAAAAATATTTATCTTATTATTATTATCTCTATCAGATCCCACTCTTGCAAGTGGCCATGAAGGGATTGACAAACCCTTTATCGCGTTGGTTGCGAGGTTCTTATTTGTTTGTGTAGGTACGAGGTGACTCGCCCGTGGTCTCCTACTGGATTGGTACCTTGGTTCTCAAAAACTAAGGGAAATACTTACGCTGCTTTACTGCATCACCCTTTCCTCTTCAAGGGAAAACCAACGCAGTGCTCAAGAGGTAGCAAGAAGGATTTCTGGCGCCGTTGCCAGGGAGATCTACGCCAAGTCAAGACATACCAAGTACCCATCACAACTCTTATCTTTCGCATTACATTATTTGCCATTTGCCTCTCGTTTTCCTCTCCCCCACTTCACCCTTGCCTTTTTTATTTGCCCTCCTTTTCCGTTCCCCTTCTCTTTTCCAGTTTGCCTCTTTTGGCTGTTTCTTGTTTGCTTGTGTGTTGGATTGCTTGCTTGTCACGATGGCTCAAGATAATACTAAATTGTGTGACTTTGCCAATACCAACAATAATGATCTTATTAGCACTCTGATTGCTCCTCTTACCGATGTTGAATCTTGTGAAATTAATACTACTTTGCTGAATCTTGTCATGAAAAATCCGTTTTCTGGCCTTCCTAGTGAAGATGCCGCTACCCATCTAAACAACTTTGTTGATTTGTGTGATATGCAAAATAAGAAAGATGTGGATAATGATATTGTTAAACTTAAATTATTTCTGTTTTCGCTCAGAGATCGTGATAAAGCTTGATTTTCATCTTTGCCTAAAAATAGTATTGATTCATGGAATAAGTGCAAAGATGCTTTTATCTCTAAGTATTTTCCTCCCGATAAGATCATCTCTCTTAGAAACGATATTATGAATTTTAAGAAACTTGATCATGAGCATGTTGCACAATCTTGGGAGAGGATGAAATTAATGATACGTAATTTCCCTACACATGGTTTGAATTTATGGATGATTATACAAAAAATTATGACAGATTGAATTTTTCTTCTAGAAACCTTTTAGATTCGGCCGCGGGAGGCAATTTTATGGAATTTACTTTAGGAGAAGCTACCAAACTCCTAGATAATATTATGGTTAATTATTCTCAATGGCACACTGAAAGATCTACTAGTAAAAAGGTGCATGCAACTGAAGAGATTAATGTTTTGAGTGGAAAGATGGATGAACTTATGAAATTGTTTGCTAATAAGAGTGCTCCTAATGATCCTAATGATATGCCTTTGTCTACTTTGATTGAGAATAATAATGAATCTATGGATGTGAATTTTGTTGGTAGGAACAATTTTGGTAACAACGCGTATAGATGTAATTTTAATTCTAGGCCGTTTCCTAGTAATTCCTCTAATAACTATGGTAATTCCTACAACAATTATTATGGAAATTATAATAAGACGCCCTCTGATTTTGAATCTAGTATTGAATAATTTATTAGTTCACAAAAGAGTTTCAATGCTTTGATTGAAGAAAAATTGCTTAAGATTGATGAGTTGGCTACGAACGTGGATATAATTTCTCTTGATGTTGATTCTTTGAAACTTAGATCTATTCCACCTAAGCATGATATCAATGAGTTTCTCAAAGCCATGAGAATTTCCATTGATCAGTGCAAAGGAAGAACCGCTAGGATGCGTGCTAAGAAAGATTGCTTTGTGAAGGCGTGTTCTTCTAGTTTTCATGATAATAATGATGAAGATCTAAAAGTTATTGATGTGTCCCCTATTAAATCTTTGTTTTGAAATATGAATCTTGATAATGATGGGACTGGATATGAGTCAACTTTAGTTAGAAGGCGTCCCAATGATTCAGAGTTTTTAGATCTTGATGCAAAAATTGATAAAAGTGGGATTGAAGAGGTTAAATCTTTAAATAGAAATGAACCCACTATCTTGGATTTCAAGGAATTTAATTATGATAATTTCTCTTTGATAGATTGTATTTCCTTGTTGCAATCCGTGCTAAATTCTCCTCATGCTTATAGTCAAAATAAAGCTTTTACTAAACATACCATTGATGCTTTGATGCAATCTTATGAAGAAAAACTTGAGTTGGAAGTTTCTATCCCTAGAAAACTTTATGATGAGTGGGAACCTACAATTAAATTAAAATTAAAGATCATGAATGCTATGCTTTGTGTGATTTGGGTGCTAGTGTTTCCATGATCCCAAAATTTTTGTGTGATTTGGTAGGTTTTCGTGAATTTGATGATTGTTCTTTAAACTTGCACCTTGCGGATTCCACTATTAAGAAACCTATGGGAAATATTAATGATGTTCTTATTGTTGCAAATAGGAATTATGTGCCCGTAGATTTCATTGTTCTTGATATAGATTGCAATCCTTCATGTCCTATTATTCTTGGTAGACCTTTACTTAGAACGATTGGTGCAATTATTGATATGAAGGAAGGGAATATTAGATTCCAATTTCCGTTAAGGAAAGGCATGGAACACTTCCCTAGGAAGAAAAATAAATTACCATATGAATCTATTATGAGAGCCACTTATGGATTACCTACCAAAGATGGCAATACCTAGATCTATCCTTGCTTTTATGCCTAGCTAGGGGCGTTAAACGATAGCGCTTGTTGGGAGGCAACCCAATTTTATTTTTATTCCATGCTTTTTGCTCCTGTTTAGTAATAAATAATTTATCTAGCCTCTGTGTTGGTTGTGTTTTTTGTGTTTAATTAGTGTTTGTGAAAGTGCGTTATATCGACTAGAGGGGGGTGAATAGGCGATTTTTATGAATTCTTCACTGAGGAATTTCAGGGTGAGGAAATTCCTAGGTGAAGAACTACTTGCAGCGGAATAAGTACTCAGAAGTAAACATAACATAACAAGAGCATGGTCTTCATGATGAAATGAAAACAAGCATAGAGTACAGAAAGCGTAAACACAGGATAAACAAAATGAAGACAAACAGGCTGAAGAAATTGAGCTGAGGAAATAGAGAAAGTATTCAACCAAAGTCTTCAAACAGATATGAAAAAGCACACAACACAGAAATGAGGAAATGGAAGGGTTGAGGAAATGGAACCAGGTAGCTTGGTGAAGACAATGATTTGGTAGACCAGTTCCAACTGCTGTGATAGTTGTACGTCTGGTCAGGGCGGCTAGGTATTTAAACCTGAGGACACACAGTCCCGGACACCCAATCCTGAACACGCAGCTCAGGACACTTAGTCCTCACCATATTCCCCTTGAGCTAAGGTCACACAGACCTCGCCCAATCACTCGTGGTAAGTCTTCAGGTGACTTCCAAACCTTCATAGACTTGGTCACTCGAAGATCCATAATTTCCTCTTGGATGCTCTAGACCATGACGCCTAACCGTCTGGAAGATGCACAGTCTTCAAAGGTAACAAGCGTCGGATCCACGCAGAATCAATCTCTTCAGTGATGCTCAATCACTTTGGGTTTGTAGGTGTTTGGGTTTGGGTTTTCCTCACTTGATGATTTTCACTCAAAGTCCTCGGAGGATGGGATGCTCTCAAATGACAAGTGTCAGTTTCTCTCGGAGCAGCCAACCATCTAGTGGTTGTAGGGGCGGCTATTTATAGCCTAGGGAGCAGCCCGACATGATAAGACATAAATGCCCTTCAATGATATGACCGTTAGGTGGGTAGATATTTTGGGACAGCTGGCGCATAGCACATCAACGGTCGGAATTATGAGTATCAAATTCCTCAGGGCTATCATGTTCCTCACTATGTAGGCAATCCGCACTGGAGAATTCCTAACTCCTCAGTCAGATCAAATTCCTCAGAGACTAGAAGAACTTCATATCTGTCACTGAAGAAATTGACTGAACTGTATGAGATTTCCAATGGCTTCACTCGAAGGGATTGGTAGGTGTAGGATTTGAGTTGAGCATCACTTGGAAATTTTTCCTTAGTATTTCCTCGACCCCCTTTAACAGTACGGTGTTTCCTATGACTCAAGAAAGAGAAAAAGAAACTATGAAAACAAAAGTCTTCATGCTTCATGTTCCTCGAATGAATATCAAGTCTTCAGGATTACACCAATTTCTTCACTTTCAAAGTCTTCAGAAAGTCTTCAGAAATCCAAAGTCTTCAGTCGAAGAACTTCATTTTTAGGGGTCGACTTTCTCTGTAAATATCAAACTCCTCATAGACTTATAGACCCGTGTACACTCACAAACGCATTAGTCCCTTAACCTATAAGTCTTCAATACACCAAAATCACTAAGGAGCACTAGATGAACTTACAATCTCCCCCCTTTTGGTGATCGATGACAATATAGGTTAAGTTTTCAACGGGGATAAACATAAGAAGTGTAAATACTGATATTGTGGAATTTGATTGCAAGATATAGAAGAACTCCCCCTGAAGATGTGTATAGTGAGTGAGGGAGTCCTGGATTAGGGGGTCTCCAGACAACCGGACTATATCCTTTGGCCGGAGTGTTGGACTATGAAGGTACAAGATTGAAGACTTCATCCCGTGTCCGGATGGGACTCTCCTTGGTGTGGAAGGCAAGCTAGGCAATACAGATTCGTATATCTCCTCCCTTGTAACCAACCTTGTGTAACCCTAGCCCCCTCCGGTGTCTATATAAATCGGAGGGTTTAGTCCGTAGGACAACATACAATCATACCATAGGCTAGCTTCTAGGGTTTAGCCTCTACGATCTCGTGGTAGATCAACTCTTATAATACTCATATAATCAAGAACAATCAAGCAAGACGTAGGGTATTACCTCCATCAAGAGGGCCCGAACCTGGGTAAACATCGTGTCCCTTGCCTTCTGTTACCATCCGCCTTAGACGCACAGTTCGGGACCCCCTACCCGAGATCCGCCGGTTTTGACACTGACATTGGTGCTTTCATTGAGAGTTCCACTGTGTCGTCACCATAAGGCTGGATGGCTCCTTCAATCATCAATAGCGATGCGGTCCACGGTGAGGTTTTCCTCCCCGGGCAGATCTTTGTATTCGGCGGCTTCGCA